>NC_077228.1:514445736-514559827 GCF_027887165.1 Monodelphis domestica | reverse complement strand
GCTCTCTCCATTGTTCTACCTAGTTGTCCCTTGGTAGAAATCTTTCAAAAGTAAATTGATGCTTTCCCTTGCCTTCTTAAAAAGTACATTCTAGGTATAATTTAACCTTTCCTTAGTTTTTCAGGGCCATTTTATTATGAACTTAATAAATATCCATATGCATGAACATTTCAATAGAAAAAGACAGGAAAAGGATAATATATATGAAACTGTGAACATCTATTATATACAATCTTTTAAAGTATATATTGAACTTAACATGCTTATTTTCTAGCCTCCCCTGCATATCTGTGCCCTCTTGATCTGTGTCCTCTCTTGTACTTCTTTTCTGCTCTCTAATATGTATTTTTTGGGTGGAGCCAAGATAACTTCTCAGTAGTAGCAAAAGCTGGAACCATTCAGAGCTTCCTCTCTAATGTGTATTTTTCTTATTGTTTCATTGATGCATTTCTCTTTTTAGATTTTTTTGGTTTTGCATCATTATCACCACTCAAGCATTCCCCCAACTCCCCACAATAAAAGTCCATCTTTGTAACTAATATAGTCAAACAAAACAAATTCACAAGTTTACTGTGTCTGAGAATTTATGCCTGAACCTGAACCTCTAGTCAATCACCTCTCTGTCAAGAGGTGGGCACTATGCTTCATCATCAATTCTTATGGACTTTTGATTTGTCCTCTATCTGATTAGAGTATAAATCATCACTGTATAAATTGTTCCTCTGGTTCTTATCATTTACTCTGAATCAGTTCAAACAAGTCTTCTGAGGTTTTTCCAAATCCCATCTCATTCATCATTTCTTACAGTCAGCAAAATTCATTACATCCATACTTAAAAATTTGTTCAGATATCCCTCAGGAAATAGATCACTTTTGATTTAACTTTATTTCTTGTTCTTTGCTATAAAAAAAACTGCTGCTCCATATATTTTTGTACAAATGAGCCTTTTCCTGTTGTCTTAGACCTCTTTGGAGAATTTTTAGACCATTATTATTCTTAGAATCATAGCTCTAGAACTAGAAGAGGTTCCAAAGGCAACTTATCAACTTCTTCATCTCACAGGTGAGAAACAAGTCCAAGGGAATGAAGTAATGGGTCAAAAGTTACCCAAGTGATGATATACTTCAGTACAGTTTATATGTAGGCCTGTTTGCTCATTCCTAACTGATCCTGGACCACTGATGTGATATCTCTCTGCTGAAGTGCTCTGTGACTTAATGAGATGTGAAGATGATCCTGGGCTCTTAAGGTCATGTCAGCAGAGTCCAGGCTCCAGAAAGGTTGTCCCAACAGGGCTAGGGGCTGAGGAACTTTGGAGAAAAGCTCATCACCTTTGCTACTAGTAGATGAGTTGTTTTGTATGATTCAGACAAGTGAAAGTGTCCACTCAGGGGTGTCGTGATCAGCCCTGGAGGAGAGGACACCGCCAGAAGAGACGCTGGACCTTTGAAATTTCCAGAAATGATGTCTGGCCTTGACAGTTTTTCTTGCCTCCCACCGGGGTATGCTGCTGTGAGGTCTTGCCGCTGCTGTCAGTGTACTCTCCTCTAATAGCCGACCCTCACCCTCTGATTTATGACTTCAGATGTCTTGTGAGGTTTGGAAATCAATTGTGGGAGGGAGAGAATGTGCGACTCAGAATGTTGGAAATTGTTGTTACGTGTATTTGGAGATAAAAAATACCAAAAAGTAGAATTGCAGGAGAGGAAGAGAGTCTCTGCGAATTTGAGGCGCTCCCCTCAGAAGAGGCCAACAACCTATGTGGCAGGCACTGTGCTAAGCTCTAGGGGATCTAAAGAAAGCAGAAGCCAGTCTGTCTCTTAGGGAGCTTTGGTGGAAGGACTTTCCACAATGCATTTGTACTGCTCCCAGGTCTTCTATAGGGTTTCAAGTTCTCTGCTCTACGCCAGATCATTAAGATGGGCAGACAAGGGACTTCAGTCTTGTTCTACTAGCGTGTGCATTAGGTGAGTGTGCCTCCCCAGAGGACGGAGCTAAAGCACGAGTTTGATTTGTGTCCACACGTAGATTAGGACGCATGAAGCGGCCCTCTCTCTTACAGAGGAAATGGTACCTTGGCAGTTACCTGCGGTGCGCACCACCCCTTCCTCTCTTCCTTCCTTGGGATGGGTCCCAGCCCGTATATCTTGCACAGAGCCTCATCCAGCCTTTGGGGCCTTCCTGAGTCCCCTAGACTTCGAAGGCCATCTCCCTGCTATCCTTCCCTTGCCACAGGTGATATGCGGCCGTCTTTGGGCACAGCTCGGCCTTTTCTTTGTCTTCTGGGTTGCCTGCATGTTTGCCTCCCGAGACAGCCGGTGCTGAGCTGTGATCCATGGCCTTCTGAGCCCACCGAAGAACATCAGCAGGTAGCTGAATCAGGGAGCAGCTCGGCATGAAGAACGCCGTGTACTTTTCCAAATGAGATCCAGCCCCGTTTCCTCCTTCCGTTTGACTGCGGACCCAACCGCCTATCAGCATGTCTGCAGCAGCCATCAGCAAACGGACCGAATGTGATCGTTGGGCCAGAACCTTCTGGAGTGCAGGGCTGGCTTTTGCCTTTCTCTGGCATACAGTAGGACTTGTTAAAAATGCTTGATGTGAATTGACTCATATTCTCGGGCAGCGAGGTGGTGTAGGGGTTGGAGGTCTGGTGACAGGAAGACCTGAGTTCTTTGTACTAGTAGTATGACCCTAGACAAATCATTCAGCTTCTTTATGCCTCAGTTTCCTCCACTGTAAATGGGAATAACATAATAGGCTTAAAAAAACACCTCACCTTCTGTCTTAAAATGGATACTGATTATCAGTTCCAAAACAGAAGAGCAGTAAAGGCTAAGTCATTGGGTTAAGTGACTTGCCAGGGGTTACATGGCTAGGAAGTATCTGGGGCCAGATTTGAACTCAGAACCTCCTGTTTCTAAGCCTGACTATCCATTGAGACACCTTGCTGCCCCATATAAGAGGCTCTTAATAATATTAGATTTTATTGTTATTATTACCATTTATCATTTCTCAGGCATTTGTGTTACCATGAGGCATGGCTTGGCTGTAAAAATGCAGTTGCAGAATTTCCAGTTCATTTTTCTGTTTATATCCAGGATGTATTTAGTGTGTACACCATTCATCCTCATCAAGATTTTATAGAGATGAGAAAGTGGGGGGGTGGGCAGCTGGATGGCTCAGTGGATTGAGAGGCCCAGAGATGGGAGGTCCTGGGTTCAAATCTGACCTCAGGCACTTCCCAGCTGTGTGACCCTGGGCAAGTCACTTGACCCTCATTGCCTAGCCTTTACCACTCTTCTGCCTTGGAGCCAATACACAGTATTGATTCTAAGATGGAAGGTGAGGGTTAAAAAAAAATTTTTTTTAATAGTTGAAGGATCAATGAAAGTCAAAGTCAATATTGACCCATTTGCCTACTTTTTAAAAAAATATGAGCCCTTACCTTCCATCTTAGAATCAATACTGGGCATTGGTTCTAAGGCAGAAGAGTAGTAAGGGCTAGGCAATGGGATCAAGTGTCTTGTCCAGGGTCACACAGCTGAGAAGCATCTGAGGTCAGATTTGAACCCAGGACCTCCCATCTCTAGACTTGGCTCTCAGGTCCACTGAGCTACCCAGGCTGCCCCCCCTTCAACTATTTTTGATAAAAATATATTCATTTTCTTTTTTTTCTGCTTTTGGAAATGTCCGCTCTTGGAATATCTTGAAAATTAATAGCCAAGTGCTTTTAAAATTGTGTCTCTGCGGCACAGCGTCCTTCTGTCTCTCTTTGGTCAGGTCCAAACAGCTACTCTTCCTGACTTCCTGTTCCAAAGAGCCAGTTGCCACTGCCTCACCCGGCATCCCTGGCCCTGAGCTGGCAGAATCCAGTGGAGCCTCCATTCTCATGGATGAGAAGGATAGAATGAATATAGACAGACTCATTTCTCATCCGTCCGCTTCCCTTTCTGTTTCACCCACGGCGTTAGCCGGCTGTCACCTCCAACCCTTTGCAGGCTCGGTTTCTTCCGATTGCTTCCCAAAGTCATTAGACCTCGTCATCTTCCACCCTCCTCCTCAGTCTTTGCCTGACTTAAACTCTTTCACAATGGCTCTCGTTCTCCTCCACATCTGGACGATTTCCCCATTGGCCAGTCGGCTCCGTAGAGCGGATTTGAAGCCGCTCCTCAGTGCGTATGTTCTGGCTCCTGAGGATCTGGTTCTTCCGGCCGTCTCTCCTGTCCTACGTCAGGCCTGTGGCTTGGCAGTGTGACCGACTACCATTTAACTAAGATGCATGGGAGGTCTGGAAGAGTAATGAAAGACTCTGAGCGGAGAGTGCTCTGAACTGCCCCTCTGGGCCATTCGCTAAGATAGATTTGTTTCCCGGCAGGTCCCCGTGCTTTAAAGGCTGGTCACGGAGGGGACGGATCTTTTCTTTTCTGGAAGTTCCTCCGAGACCGGCTTCATTTATCAGCGAGGCAGGGATGCCGCGCGGACCGTAGAGGTCCCCTCTTGACCTGCATGGGAAGCTCCTGGAGGGCCCGGCCTGGGGCCAATCCCTCTTGGGTCTCCTGTAACTGCTGAGGCTGTGACGATTCATCATCGAAGGAGTAACATAAAAATGATCACAAGGGCGTGAGAATGATGAGAGCAACGACAAGCCGACGGCGCCACGTAAAAGGGCCAGTTCGCTGGATGTTAGAAGATGTGGATGAGATGAACGGCGACTACTTCTAGAAATAGAGTCGCCCAGAAGCATGCTGCCGGGCTAAAGAAATTGGACCTTGTTCAGTAGTCCGTGAGGAGCCACTGGAGGATTCTTCATGAGAGGCCTCTGTAGAAGGAATGCTGGTTTGGGGTGGATGGAAGAGGGGAGGAGAGCACTTAGGGAATTCTTTCAGTCGTCCAGAAGACAGTAAAGAGGGCCGTACAGAAGGGCAGCAATAAGAATAAGGAGCCCTGATGTAGTGTGAATAGAAGCAGAGGAATTTCATGGAAGCAACGAGGTGGCTTAGTGAACTGAAAGCCAGGCCTAGGGACAGGCGGTCCTGGGTTCAAATGGGACCTCCGATATTTTCTGGTTGTGTGACTTTGGGCGAGTCCCTTAACCCCCATTGCCTAGCCCTTACCACCACTCTTCTGCCTTGGAACCCCTGTACAGGATTCATTCTAAGGTAAAAGGGAAGGGGTTAAAGAAGAAGAATCTCACTATTTACTTGACTGATATAAATGTAAAATCCGATGCCCGTTAGCCTCCGTAACCGATGTCCCTAGAGGGGATCAGCTCCCTGCTTTGTCTTTCATCTTTCTTAGCAAACTGATTCAATGCACCCTTTATTAGCATTGAAGATAGACAGATAGATATGAAACGGACCTCCGTACGGCAAAGAGGCAACCTGAAGAGGAAAAGGCCTGCCTGTACATGATTTGTCATAGAAAGGAGAGTGAAGTGAGAGCAGAGGAGAGGAAGGCCCTTATTGGGTGAAAATAAGAGAAGGGGGAGATCATCCCGAAAGGTACAGGGGGGACGAGGTCACGGGGTGAAGCCCCCGAGCAAAGAGAAGCACGTCTCTGTGCAGAAGGGAGCCCATGCTGAGCACGCACCGCAGCAAGGGGAGGAGAGGCCACGGAGCCAACTCTGTGAGGCCACGGCCTGCTCGTCATTTCGCTTTGCCCTCCCGGCACGTGCCTGGCACATGGCAAGCACGCACCACCCGCTTCTTGGAAAGAGCGACCCAGGGGGGCAAGGCAGCATTCGGCAGGGAAGCCAAGCTGGAGCTAAATGCAGAGGGCCTTCGGAGCTCTGGGTCAGCAGTGCGAGCGGCGGAGCAGGGCGGTCAGGACACGCCAGGACCACCGTGACGGGGGGGGGGGGGGGGGGGCCGCAACCGGGGAGATCGGCCACGAGGCTCTCGCAGTTACCTAGGCGAGAAGCGATAGACAAGGGCCTGAACGAGTGAATCCAGCTGGAGTAAATGCAGGAGATGCCATGGAGATAGCCTCCACAGGCCTTGGCAAGGGACTGGCGGTGTGGAAGAAGGAAGAAGCGCTGATCAGTTAAATTAGAGCTGTTGCGCCCAGGATAAGCGATAGACTGGCGCGGCCCTCAACCCCGTGGTGGCTCCCTGGATCCCACACCTTCCCCGTACACCTGTTGGAAAGGCGAGGAAAAGATCAGGTGTTTAAGTTAAAATGAATTCAGTCTAGGATGGGTTGACTTTGAAGTCATGGCAGACATCCAGATGGAGAGAACGGGATTCCAAGACCTCAGATACAGAGCTGAAAGATCTTTAGAGGTCTTTGAGTCCAACTCTCACTTTACAGATGGAGAAACGGGGGCCTGGAAAGATGAACCGATTTGCCCAGGGTTGCTCACCCCCGAAGTGTCTGTGGCAGCATCTGAACCCATGTCTGTGGCCCTGTCCACTAATCCATGCTCCTCTCCATGGGGCAGTTAGAATAAGGAACACATAACGATGGCCATTTACCCAGGGGGCAAGGAACAAGATAGAGAGGAGAAGCCACGGACAGAACGCTGAGGATGGACAGGGTGCTCTTTCTCAATTCAGAGTATGGGGAGCCAGCACGAGACAGGGAGGAGCGATCAGAGGAGAGATCCACGAGCACGGTGAGAATTAGACTGTTCAGGGTTCATCTGTAATTATAGATCTGCTCCTGGCACCAGAAGCATCTACTTGGCTAATGACAGAGTAGGCCTAATCATTGTTTCAGCATGAGTGGTCATCCGTGATTTCACTCGTCCAACAAGTTACCAATCCACGATCTCTGAATTGCCATCTCCTGAGGTCTTTTCTCAGACTTTATCCTGCTCAGCCTTTTTTTTTTATCACCCTCTACTCCTAAAGGCTCTCTTTTCCCTGAATTCATGACGCTTCTCCTCACCTGGTTCTCCTCCTTTCTGTGTTATCATCTGTATCATGCCTTCTAACTGTGGGCGTATGTACGCTGAGATAATTTTCTGGACATCTTCTCTGTTTCTCTCTTTATTTGATTCCCCCTTTCTTCTCTCTGTCCCTTGATCATGTCTCTGTCTGTCTCTGTCTCTCTGTCCCTCTCTGTCACTCTGTCTCTTTCCTAATCAACTCACATGGCTTTAATTATATCCTTGCAGATGACTCAGCCATATATATATCCAGGCTTATTACCAACTAATTACCTATTAGTCATTTTGTTCAGGATGTTCTGGAGACATTTCCAACTCGATCTGTCCAAAACAAAGCTCATTTTCATCCTGTCTATCACATCATTTAAACCTTCCACTCAACCAAAGTTGCTTCTTTCTACTAAAGCAATCTCTATTGCCCCTGCCTGCCAGGTTCACTTTGTTATTATAGTTTTGCCATTTTTCTTTTATGTCCAACTCTTTATGACCCACATTTGGAACAGATGAAGAAACTGAGGCAAATAGGGTTAAGTGACTTGCCCAGGTCACACAGCCAGTAAGTTGCTGAGATCAGATTTGAACTCAGATCTTCTGACTGTAGGTCTGGTGCTCTATCTACTGTGCCATCCAGCTGCCCAGGTTCATAATCTCAGTGTAATTGACAGAGCCAGACAGTTGCCAAATCATGCCATTTCTGCCTCCACATTTCTCTCTCTTTATACAGTTCCTACCAACTTTAGATCTTCATCCCTTGTTGCCTAGACTGCTTGCTGCCACAGACATTTAGTGACCTTGTGAAGCACACTGCCGTTCTGAAATGCTGTCAAGGCCCTTAAAGGGAAGGATTCTCCTCATTTGAAGGCCCATGCTTACCAAACTGAGTTGGCCTCAAGTAGAACTGAATACAATTTTTCCTTCAAGGAAACGTTTAACAATCAGAACTGCCCTAAATTGGACTGGATTGCTTATGGCCACTCACCAGAAGCTCTAGGTGGATGGATGACAAAGACATTATAGAGGACATCCTTGGTTCAGGCACGTACATGCTGGACTAGGTGGCCTCTGAGTTCCTTCCCTGCTCTGAGATACTGACTCAGAGAAGAGCTTTCAGGGAGATGTCTGTCAGTCAGAAGACTCAGGCTTCCTAGGAAGCATAATGAGGATAACTCCTCTTTTTGCTACAGGATCTTTTTCTTGGTGATGTTCGGTCCCTTTGTCCTAACTGAAGGACACAACGTGCTATCCTGTACTGGTTTTTCTTGTCTCTGAACTGCTGTTGCTCTTATTGCCCTTAGTGCCTTTTTTACGTGTTATTTTAAAATCAATTTTGTTGCTATCTTTTATTTTTACACTATCCATACTTCCCACTGTCCCTTTCTTAACTTCTCGCAGAGAACCATCACTTCTAAGAAGTATTCATTTTAAAAAGTGAGAAAAAATAAGTTCAGGAAAAGGAACCAACATATCAAAAAAGACTGGTGTTATATGCATGTTCCACACCCATAGCTCCCTCCTTCTGCCAAGAAGAGAGGGAGGAACATTTTATTTCTTGTTGGGGGCCAGCTGAGGTCATTCTAATTTCACAGCATTTAGTTTTGTTTTTTATTATAGTTGTCTTTCCATTTAAATTGTTGTCGTTGTGTAGATTGTTCTTCTGGTTTTAATTATTTAACTTTGCATCAATTCATTTATCTTCCTTTCCCATGTTCTGTATTCATCTTATTCCTCATGATTACCCAAAGTAGAACTCATTATCTTTTCCTCAAAATATTATCTTCTTCTGAAACTCCCTATTCCTACACAGGACCGGACCATCCTCTTAGTAGTACAGCCTTGGTACCACTCTTGACTCCCCACTGTTACCCCACATAGTCGGTCTGTAGCCCAGGCTTGTTTATTCTCGATTCACAACAGCTCTTGTATATATGTCCCTTTCTCTTCTCTCCCATAGCTACTATCCTAGTCATCAAAACCATGGCATGGCACGGTCAGACTAAATCAATTTGACATTTCCTCTGAGTGAAGAGTGAGTGACCTGGAGTGGAGAAAGTCAACTTTCTCAAATTGGACTCCCTACCTCTTGAGACTCTCTGCTTCAGTTCATCCTTCATTGAAAGGAACTGCCAACTGGATTTGGTCTGACCATGTCATTCTGTGGTTTATTGACCTTGTCAATAAACACTTGAGTCTCTCTTCGTTCCCTCCAGGATCAATTATGAAATCCTTTACTTGGCATTGTAAAGGTCAAATTGGAGTTTTTACTAAATAAGAGAGTTATAAATTCAATGTTGTGGTCACCAAATTCAAAATATTATCCCTAAGCCAAAAAACAAACAAACTATTAGCAGCTTTTATTTATAATGAGGAAGAGAAAGAGTTGAAGTATGAAATGCAGGAGGGAAAGAGGTAAGGAGATGCCTAGCCCACCCTAAGTGCTGATCCAATGAAATTCAGCTCACTCCCCAACAAAGTTCCAATCTCCACATGGAAGTCCAAGTTACTCACTAGCAAGCTGATGCAGGATCCGAGGAAAAGAGTCTTTCCACAGAACTCATGCTGAAGGGAGTGTCCCACTGAGGGATCAACGAGCAGAGAGGGTCTCTTCACAGAGCCACCAAGGCAGGAATCTCTCCAGGCCAGAAGTCCCAAGGAGAAGTCCAAAGGAGAAGAACCCAAAGAAGAAGTCCAAAAGAGAAGAAGAGATGAGGACAGGAAGTTCTGGATTTTTTATAGTCCTTTTTCTATGTCACTTCCTGTCCCTTCCCCTCTTTACAGAGGCCAATCACAGCTTCCAAATCACCTAGAACCCATATAAAAAGTACTAAACAAAACACTATGTAAGAATTTTACCATTTTGCCATTGTCTTCTCAGTTTTTAATGTATTGAGACAATTATAATTGTTGATAATTTTTAATTGGAATACATTTAAAACAAGAGAAACAACAAAAAAAAAGATGGGTACTTTAACATATTGTTGATGGAACTACTAATTAATCCAACTATTTTGTATGACTTGGAATCATGGTAACCAAATTACTAAAACATCCATACACCTTGACCCAGAGATCTCATTGCTAATAAAACAACAGTCAACCAAAACAAACAAACAAAAAAAAATTTGCCTAGCACCACTCAAGGGGGAAGTGTCTGTGAGATCTACCTCTTGTCCTCTGAGGGTGTAAACTCTTATCAAAGGATTCCCAAGTTTCTGACTGATTGAGTTAAAAGGGTGGAACTCTCCAAGTAAGTGACTTGTGAATCTCTTACTTGATAGCTAACAAAGTGTTAAGTAGGGTTTCTTGATTAATTAACTCAAAATAGACAAAGAGAATAAAGAATTCCCTTTCACACATTTAAAATTCGTCATAAGCTAGTACCTTATAATCTTTTCAAAAAGAAAAAACCCTTACCTTCTCTCTTAGAATCTAATCGGGGTAAAGTGACTTGCTCAGTGTCACATAGCTAGGAAGTATCTGAGGCCAGATTTGAATCTAGGATTTTATTTCTCCAGACCTGGCTCTCTATCCATTGAGCCACCTAGCTACCACTCCTTTCAGTCTTTCTAGTCTTTTGTAGCCTAGTCATTTACTCTCTTCCAGACCCTCTGAAATCCAACTACACCAGCCTCCTTGGTGTTCCTTGCACACAACAGTCCCTACCAGCTGATTATAGTCATAAAGCATAAACATATGATTATATAAAGTCATATACATTAATGATAAGTAAAGCCCATGAGTGACTGTCAGAGCAGGAAGGAACCTTAGAGCACTTCCTATCCAACAGTCTGTGGAAGTGACTGGTTCAGTAATTTGTTCTATGGCAATTTTCAGGTGTGTTTATCACCCCATTTAGACTGTGAACTCCTTTGAATGCATCTTTTATATATCAAGAGTTCTTAACCTGCAGTCCATATGTATGTATGTATACATT
Organism: Monodelphis domestica; assembly: GCF_027887165.1. Taxonomy (NCBI): domain Eukaryota; kingdom Metazoa; phylum Chordata; class Mammalia; order Didelphimorphia; family Didelphidae; genus Monodelphis; species Monodelphis domestica. The sequence goes on along the minus strand of NC_077228.1, from coordinate 514,549,003 downwards.
TAAGGCATTTTATTATTATTAAATCATTGTTGGCATCATTTAATTATTTAAAATACATATTTGATTAACATTTTTAAAATAATTGCATCCCTTTTATAATTCTGTGTATTTTTTAATGTATTTAAAAACATGATTCTGAGAGACAGCTAGTTGGCTCAGTGGATAGAGTGCCAGGCTTGGAGATGGGAGGTCCTGAGTTCAAATCTTGCCTCCAATAGTTTCTCGCTGTGTGACCCTGAGCAAGTCATTTCACCGCAATTGCCTAACCTTCTGCTTTGTATTGATTCTAAGACAGAAGTATTAAAAACAAACAAACAAAAAACCCTGTTTCTGACAAGGGGTCCATGGGCTTATAGGCCAGACTGCCAGAGCTAGAGGTGTGTGGATAAGGGGTCCGTGACTTACAAAAGGTTAAGGACCCCACCACCGCCGCCCACCCCAGCTCCATACAGAGAGTGGTGTGGGAGAGTAGATAGAGAGCCAGCCTTGGAATTAGGAACTTCTCAAGCACAGTACTGGCCTCTGCGGGCCTCCAGCCTGTCAATTGCTGAGCAGTTGCTAAAGGGATTTTCTCTACTGGGAGTTCCACAAGTCTTGGCAGGGAAAGCCCAAGGATGGCCCTTCTGTCCAGTGATGCGGGGGGGGGGGGGGGTCAATAAATAGCCGAGGCCTGACTTGGGAGGTTACCCCCAAACCGCTCTTAAGCCAGCGGTCTGACTAAGAGTGCATCGCCCTTTAGGGGACGCTTTCTGCCACATTTCTTCCATTAAACGGTGGCAGAAGCCCCACACGAGCCCAGGCACACAGGCCCATCTGCCCGAGAGGGGGTTTCCCTCCACCGGTCCTTAGTCTCGTGTTTTGGCTGTGGCTCATTTTTGACAACTCTTAAAGGGCGCACGCGTACAGCGATCAAATTGCAGTTATCTTCTAACAGAGCCTGGACCTCGAATAAGTCTTCCTGTCGGTGTGGTGGTAGAACTCTCCCGTTAACCCTGCCGTGGGCGCCCTGCGCCTCCCTTCAGCTCTCCCTCTCTCTAGAGAGGCGATGCCCTCCCTTCTCCGCTTTCTATTGTTAGCTAACTAAGGACTCGATGGACTCTCCTCCGGCTGGCTCTGCCCTGGGTTCAAAGGCGGTCACTGTATGGGGCTCTGCGGGGACACAGACCAGCCATCGGTGTCTTCTAACTGGCTTTGGCCGTTCTGCCTCAGCCAATGACAAAGAAAAGGGACGGCAGGAATCTAGGGGGAAGGAAATGTGCCCTTTCCATGAACAACCTTATCTAGGGGGCTTTGATCCTGCCGATAAAATGACAGTCAGCACACTTTGTGCAGCTGTTTTCACTCGGGCCATTTTCCCTTTCTAGAAGTTCGAGGTTGCCAGTGGCTTCGGTCGCCCATTTCTTTTTTCTGACAGGCCCCATGATTTCATCCGTGTAGGGCGCTTCTGAGGAGGAAGTTCTCTTCCCCTCCAGACTTTCTCTGCAACTTGGAGTCCTGAGGGAGCATCGAGAGGTTACGTGCCTGTCTAGAGATACGTACGTACTTCACCAGCTTGTGTCAGAGATGGGACTTCATTCACCCCAGGAGTTCCTGATACGGAGGCGGCTCTCTTTCCACCAGGCCGATGGGTCTCCATTTCTTGGTCTCAGGACCCCTTTTTACTCTTAAATATAATCAAGGGCCCTAAAGGACCCTTGTCTCTGTGGGCTGTATCTAGTGACAGTCACCATGTTAGAAATAAAAACTCATATTTGAAAATATGTATTTATTTATGCATTCCAAAAGATCAATAGGAAACCCACCCCACAGTAACATAACTAACACATTTTTATGAAATTAACTGTATGTTCCAAGACAAAAAGTTTAGTGGGAAGAGTAGCATTATTTTTTATGCTTTTGCAGATCTTTTCAGTGTATGATTTAACAGAAGGCAGCTGGGTTCTCCTACCTGCTTCAGCATTCAATCCAGTGAGATCTGTTGTTTTGGTTGAAGTATATGAACAAAATCTAGCCTCACACAGATATGTAGTTGGAAAAGGTCGGCGTATTTTAACGGGTAAATAACAACTTCATATAATTATAAAAGTAGCTTTAACACGTGAACCCCTTGAAGAGGAATGTCAGGGGTTCTCCCACCCCTGAGCCCCTTCAGAACTGCTCCACCGTATGTATGCCCTGTTGCCTACTAGTTGGTTAGGACATCTTTAAAAACAATCCGTAGCTGGCTGGTCTAGTGCCTTCTTTCTCAATAGCTTTGTCACCATCCACTTACCTTTGGTTTTTAATGTTCCAAATAATATTCTGTTGTTTTCAGGGTAGAAAGATCGACAGACCAAGTCATCAAACCAGTCAATGTGGCAGCGCTATCAAAATGGGTTGGAAAGATCCCCCCCGATGTCTTACAGGACATGGCGGTGATTGCTCCCATGCTTGCCAAGCTTGGGTACGACCCCCACGCCAATCCACCTAGTTACGGAAAACCCGATCCCAAAATTCTTGAAAACACAAGAAGGGTAAGTGAGACTTTAGAGTCTTCTGAGAAGCTCTGTCTTGATGTGTGCCTTGTATTTCTCCTTCTGTTTTGTTTTATAAATCCATAAATTCATCTTTACTAGAAAATTATATTTGTAAGATGACATCTTCCAGGAGGACTCTCATTTCGATTTGAGGATAATCCTTCTGGTTCTCTTAACCTTTGAGAACTTTCCCAAGAGTCTGCCTTCCATCACTCCCTGACTGCATCTTGTCAGACAGATGGAGAGGCTGTACCTAGAGTGACCTTTGCCCAGCTCCCAGCAGCAGTGCTCACTCGGAAGGAAATGTGGTTAGTGTCATGGCTCAGGCATCATTGGTCTGCAGAAACCCAGGAGATGTGAGTGATCACATTGCCCTGTTCATCCACTTAGCTGAAACAAGATTTCCTAGTAGGCAAAGAATTGGTGTTTGCAAGAACATTAAATAAAGAAAGATGCTCATATCCCCACCTGATGAGAGAGGGATGCCAAACAACTGAAATCCCAGACCCCTCTTGTACTCATTCATGTCTCGGGCTTTAAAAACAAACAAACAACTTTCATCTTTTTTCTAGATAACCAAGTGGTACAGTGGTTAGAGTTCTGGGCCTGGAGGTGGGAATATCTGAGTTCAAATGCAGCCTCAGACATTTATTAGCTGTGTGGTCCTGAACAAGTCATTGAACTTGTTTGCCTCAGTTTCCTTATCTGTAAAATAGGGTTAATAATAGCACCAACTCTCAGGGGTATTTGTGAGAATCAAATGAGATGATTTTGTAAAGTATTTAGCACAGTGCCTGGCACATAGTAGGCACTATACAAATGTTAGCTACCATTTCAAAAGGCTGCTACCATGTTAGCTACCATTTTCTACCTTAGGAAGGAAACAATAGCTTTCTGGGGCTGGGCAGTGAATGTGATTTGAATGTATACCCCGGAGGTTGATTTCAACTTAGATTCATTTTTCCTGTAATGGAATTTCAAATTAAAAAAGCAAAAAACAAAACCCAACCATGTCAGTCTAGGCATATCAACATCCTGCTTGATTAAAACATTCAAGACCCTCGGTTTCGACATTATATTTTCTTCCTTATTCATATCAGCATCTCTCCTTCCCTCGCTCATCCTCAGTCATCTTTGCCTTTGTGTCTCTTCTTTTTGATTGCTTCATTTTAACGGGCAAATGCATGGTGATGGCTGCAGGTTAATGCTGATGCTGGCCTTACAGACTTAAAGACGCCATCCTCACACTCATTGTTGTGATGTCCTTCCCATTAGAACCTTGGGAGTGAAGGGGATATTCTGATTCCTTTTCTCGCTTTCACATAATCTCTTGGAAGAACAGGAGACCTTCTGTTCACCTTCTTCCAGGTTACCTGAGTCTGCCAGTCTCTAAGGGACAGAGATGGCGCTAGCCCATGGGAGAGGGTGAATGAGTGGTGAGCCCAAGGGCTTCCTTGAATGCATAAAAGACATTCTGTGAAAGCCACAGTATGCAAACTTACTGCAACAGTCTGGTCCCTGCGCCTTGTGAATGTCAGGAAACTTGGTCATTTGTAGTTCTCTCTTTTGCACAGTAACCAAGTGAACATTTCGAAAACCTAGATTCATGTGCAAATGGTATTTTGAGGTTCCCCAAGCAGTCAGCATTGCAATTTTCCTATATTCTCCTGAATAAAGTAAAGCAAGCCCTAAGATTCTTGGCTTCCTTGGGAATAGCCCTGTGGCTGGACTCCATGTGATGGTGGTGTTTGCTTCTCTCGTGTCTTGTGGCTCTGGAAAGGATTCCAGAATGCAGAGGACAGTGCAAGCCAAGGTTTCTCTTTTTAACCGTGACTGGACATGGCAGATAAGTCATCAAATGCTCCATGGAAAGAAAAGGAGGTGGCGGGGCAATGGTCTTCCTGGTCTGGAGGCCCGGATGTTGGTGAGCTTTTTCTTGTCCCTGGATGGGGCTTCGTTGACTTTAATGGGAATCAGAAAGATCCCCAGCTCCCCCATTGAGAAAACTGGGAGGCAGCCTAACAAAATCGCTGCAGAGATTCATGCAACCACGTAAGAGAGTGAGTCCTTGAGGAGGGCCAGAAGGAACAGATCTGCCCATTCCTGGGAGAGTGAATGAGGCTGCTACACCAAGAATCCAGGGCAGCCAGCGGCTTTTTGCATGATGAGCCTGGAAACTAGCTGTCTGAGTCAGCACATTGTTTTGGAAGCTCCTCTGCCTTGGACCAGAACTCACCACTTCTGAATACACCACCCTGGGCTCCAACGCTGCCCGTCCTCTGATGGCACCTTGGAATGGAAATCTGTGTTTTTTCTTGAGGATTCTAGAACCTTCGAGTAGGAATAAACACCCTAGAAATGACAGCCTTAGATTCAGCAACTGGAAAATGTCCCTTTGTTCTCCATATGACTTAATCATTGTACCCAGACATAGGATTGTGACAGAAGTGGTTACTTCCATTAAATATGACTCATCGCTTTGTTGGATGTCCTGAGAATGTGGTGAGTCTTTGGTTAACATCTCATTTTCTCCTCCCTTTTGAAGAGCTTTCCAATTAACCCAGGGCAAAGAGAAGAGGACTCTCGCTACTTTCTGGATTGTGACATCTTTCCTAGGCAGTAAGCAAGGGCAAAGAAGAGCTTGTGCGGAGCATTAGCCCTATCCAACGGCCATGACCTGAGAGCTTGACTCTCTCCATCTAGGCTGTTCTGGCTTGTGAGCAGACCCGGCGTTTTCTGTGTGTGCAGACTGCTTGGAAGGATCCTGAATAATCGGTGTTTGTGGGTTTGTTTCTCCAACACACTTAAGGGAAGAAATCTGTGGGACACGCTAGAGTTGACGTTTGCCATTTCTTGACCTCTCTCACCTTCATCTCTTGGGAATCAGCACTTGAATCTCTAGTGACACAGGAAATTCTTGACTTTCATTCATTTTGCAAATGAGTGCTGAGTGCTTGCTGTGAGTGCACCACTGACCTGGCACCGTGGAAGACAGAGATGTAGTTGAGGAGACAAAATATATACATCAAAAGGTATCAAATAACACAAGACACACATATAATGAAAATGTTGGAACTAATCCTTCTTTTCTGAGAGCAATGAGTTTTTTGTTTTGCTTTTTTAAACCCTTACCTTCTGACTTGGTATTGATTCTAAGACAAGAGAGGCAATGGCTAGGCAAGGGGGTTAAGTGACTTGCATAGGGTCATATAGCTAGGAAGTATCTGAGGACAGATTTGAATCCAGGTCCTCCCAACTCCATGCCTGGCATTCTATCCACTGTACTACCCATCTGCTTCAATGAGGTTTAGAGCACAGAAATAGTCCTATCAGGTCAGATCCATATACAAGGGAAAATCCTATTCCAAAAGAAGTGTTTGCTGTAGGGTTTGCCTCCTTACCATTAACCTTTCTTCATTTTGGGTCTAGACCCATGCTTTTATGGGCCTGGGGAACTGCCAGAGCAGAAAGTCCCCCTGCCAGTGTAGAACTCATAGTCTTAGAGAGTGTCTAGAGGCTGACTTTGGACGCAGGCCACCTTGATTCCAAGGGCTGCCAGCCCCCTATCCATGATGTCAGTCATTTGTCTCATAGACCCCAAACAGGGTTTCCCCAAAGTCTTGCTGTAGTTTTAAGCATCAATAGGCTGAGTAGCTTAAAAGTGCCTAAGACTTTGTGGGGGGAGGTGGCCACTCTGTCTCTCTGAGCTTCTCTCAGGGGCCATTTGTCTTTGTCCTTCCTTAATTTGGCCATATGCTTGAATGGCGTTCTGGTCCAAGGCAGAGGAGGTTCCAAAGCAATGTGCTGACTCAGACAGCTCACCATGCAGTGAGACTCTAGTAAATGCTCATCCCTTGGTCCCCTTTTAGCTCTTCTAATCATGGAAGCTTTTTGAGGGCAAGCAAGTGGTGGATGTCCTGAGTGCAGTCCTTTCTCTTTCTTTGGAAATGTAAAGGAGAACCTCCTTGCCTGGACCATCGAGTCGCACCTTCCATTCATTCTAACACCATCCCAGAAGCCCCATTACGTGAACATCAGAGCATACTGAGCTAATTCAGCCCAGTGTGGTTCTTTGTATTACTCAACGAGAGTCTACCTTCAAGAGAATAGCTGATCTTGGATTCCTTTTCATGTGTTCCCTCTAATATAATTAAACGAGAACAAAACATACAACTTTTCTGAGAACACCTCTGTTGTGTAAACAGAGTGACTGCCAAATCCCAGCCAGGGAAAGTTTATTGCAGGATTCAGGATACCATGGAGACATCAGCATAGCCCTTCTGCAGGGGAATGAAAGGGAGAAGGTGATACGTGGCTTTATTTAGTTTAGAGCATGGATGTTGTGATTCAGTCCTAGACAGTCTTTGCTTTCATTTAACCTCAGCAAACACCATTCGTCAGTGCTTGCCTTCTGTGTTGGTAAGGTCACTTAGACTCTGGTGGATGAAAACTGAAAATTGGTAAATGATTATAAAATAAAATCCTTCAGCGTGGTGCAGTTCATGGCATGGGCCATCCCTTCTCAATGGACCAGAGACACTTTAAGGTCCAGTCTGAGCAGGGCAGGCTGCTGGTTTACAAATTCAGTAGGAATTCATTTGCCTTTTGGGGGGCAGAAATATGTATTGGAGCAGCAGGCAGACCTGTGTATGAGATTCTCTGAACAATTTGTTAGTGATCAGGAGATACCAGGAACTGGAGGGGATGGATTTATACAAATACTCCAGTCCCGCTTTATCTAAAACAAGAAAGGAAGGGCTCTTGGTACCCTGGTTCCCTGGTGCTTAACCAGAGTGTGTATGTGTTGCAGCATGGGGCCTCATCTCTAATATTTCCAGCATTTTCTTTGGTACCTGCTCAGGATGGAATGAATTCATGGACGAGGCTTTATTTTCTCGTTTTGCTTGTTTTGGCTTCTCTTTATTGAAGGAAGAACATTCTCCACGGAGACTTTGACTAGAGTTTTTGGATCAAGAGGGATTTGGAAAAATACTGAAATTGAAAGTGCCCCCCAACTTTTTACTGGTGGATCTTGCATGGGAAATTTGGCCAACAACTTCCTTTTTCAGGGTCTAATTTTTATTGGCAGTATCAAGGGAGAAAATGATGAAAGTGTCCTGTGTTTGTGTCTCCAAGCCTAAATTTACCACCAGGTGACTAGAGAAGAAATACTTCCTTATGTCCCTCATGGGAACTGAGTATTATATGTGTATAGCACATTATGAAAGGATTTTATTCTTTTAGTTAACATTCTGGGCTTTGAGATCGTTGTTGGAGATGTAGGGACATGGTGGGTGTACTTCTTTAAAAAGACTTCCTGTATCCTTAGACCCAATGTCTCAGACAATGGCATTTCAGTGGAAGAGGAACTTCAATCCAGTGATTCCAAACACCCTGAGTGTCAGTGTTTACCTTTGACAAAAAGAGGAGAGGTGTGATTTCAGCTCTGGTGGTCCTGGAGGAGCAGCCTCCCTCATCCAGAGGTCAGGGGTGAGGGGCAAATCTCATGCTAACTGGGAGTGATTGGGAGCAGCAAAGACTCCCTTCCCAGGAGACCTTAGTGTTTGGGCACTTCACCGACTTTGGGCATTAGGCTCTTCAAGGGTCCTCTTCACTAGGCTTTGGGCATGGAGGCAGGGAGGCCAAGGCAGGACAGAGGGATCCTGTATTTGTTGCTCTTCAGACCAGATAGTTTTCCTTTATTGTCTGGACACTGATGCTACTCATCCCCAGTCATTAGTCTTACTGGGGATGAGAAACAAGCGTGTGAATGAGTCAGGGCCATTCCTCTCCATTCAAAAAGTATCCCCCCAACTCCGTGTGGCTCAAACAGTGCCACTTTCAAGTAGCAAGCACATTCATTTACCTTGCTTTTCAGGACTAAGTTTTGGCAGGGATAACTTTTTTCTTAACAGAGCTTTAAAAAACAAGATGTTTTCGAAAGCGAGGAAAAGAAGTCATGCGTTGTCCTACTACAGTTCGGTTTGTCTTTTTGTGGCAAACTTTGGCATCTCGCAGTGTCCCTTATTCAGGGGGTTTGTGATAGTCTTCCATTCTGGATTCACTAGATGTGATCCTCTTGTCTGCACTTTGACCAAGAGCCATGCCCCAGCTGAGAACTGTAATTTTGGGTCCTTTAAAAACAAACAGGTATCATTCAGTTCTTTTCCTCTGGCAGTAAAAGAGAGCTCTGGATCTGGAATGAGAGACTGGGCTGGGGGTCAGTCACTCCGGACTGGGCAGTCTGGGGAACTTTGAATGCTTCTTCTTAACTTCTCCAATCCCATTTCTCCACATGGGAATTGGTCCCGACCCTAGGCAAAGTCGTGAAGAAGAAGGTGGATTATCCCTGGAGTGCCACAAGCCTGCCTCTTGTTACCTCCATTTAGCCTTTACACTTTTTTTTATCCCATGCCATCCTTCTTGGCATGTTTAGTGCCCTGGAGCGTCTGCCTCCATCTGGTCTCAGCAAAGTATCTGGTATGAATCATTTATAACTTAATAAGACAGAGTGCCATTGTGTTCTTTCTTTCAGTGGATTTTGCATCTTAAATCTGCTCTCTCATTATAGAAAATAGCTTTGATCCTCTACTGAAACCTTTTTTAAAAACTACTAGAATGTTAAAATGTCAGTCCTTAGAGATCACCTCGTCTCAGCACTGGCATTTTACAGATGAGGAAACTGAGGCAGAGAGTAAGAAAAGACTTGTTCTTCAAGGTCACTCAGATAGTGAAAAGAAACTAGGACCTGGGCCAACTGTCTCCCAGTTGAGTATACTCTTTCCCTAAAAACAACTATTGAGCTTTCTAGTAAAGCTAGGCTAGATTAGACATGATACCAACTGCTTTTGCCAGGCCTCTACCTGCAGGGTCTTGAAAGCAGTTTGCTTTCCAGGTGTCGATTGTGACCACAGGAAGGTTTGTTATTTGCTTAGTTTTAATTGCCTTTTCACCTTCATCCCCAAAACACAAAAAACAGACCTGAGAAAACTTAGAATCGACAGCTTCGGATGTTAGATTTTAAAAGAATATTTTCCAGGAAACTCCAGGCCAGAGAGGAAAGCCATTGATTTAAACTTTGTTATTTGGTGCCTGGAATTAGGCTGCTGTTTGGGTTTGGCCTAACTTGATATTAACTGTGCTTTGAATTCATAAAAGCTTTAGAAAAGACCAAGGAGCCAAGTGAAATATCACTTTGGCATAAAGTAAACACTGGGTGTTGCATGCACAGAAGCACCTGGACATCATTTCTTTAGGTTTCAGCTGTCATAAAGCAAATGATCTGTTCAGCGTTGTAACAGAACTCCCAGCAGTTGGGATCATTTCCCAAGAGCGTCAGTCAGGCTTTTGTTCCTGCTTGTCAGTGGGATGCCAGTAGAAGGCCCTTTGATGTGGCTGCCCCACTGGCCAGCTCGGCCAGAACTGCTTTATGCCTTTGTAGATCAGGGTCCTGAGCTGGTGTGGGCACGATCACACTTAGCCTCCTCACTTCACAGAAGAATTTTAAATGGTGCCCTCCAGTTGGCTCACTGCCAGCTGTGTTAGCTCAGGCAAGTCAGTGGACATTTTGGGCTTCCTAATCTGCCAGATGAAGACTGGATGGTCTCTGTTCCACTCTCTGATAATCTCTTGGTCTATGTTTGAATACATCCCCTTCCCCTCCAGTCTGGACCAAGGATATCCAACTCTAATCCAAACAAAACTGTCCATAAAGAGCTCTGGGGGCCACAGATTGATTTAGAAAACCACATGGTTATACAGTTATTTTCCTATTAATGTATCAACATGTTCAAATCAGACAGGAACTACATATTCAGCTGCTTTGGGCCACGTCTGGGGTGCTGGGGACCTCATGAGGCTGACTGGCTTTGTGTTTGTCACCTTAGGCTATCCAGATCTTTGTTGAATAGTTGGATGCATGAATGAAAAAAAATTCCCATAATCCAAGGTTTCTCTTCAATTAGTAACCATTATTCTGTGAGTACTGACGGTGTCAATTAAATTGTAAAATAATGTACTCTCACTGGACAATATCATTCCTCCCATAATGAGATATCATCCGTATTGATGTGAACGGGTGGGTAACTGAATGCTCTCATCATCTGTCAGTTGCACCTAGTTAAAATTTCCCATTTGCACTACTGTGTAACAGCAGGCTCTGCTGTGGACAGTGTAGGACAGTGTTTGACTTCAGGTTCTTTTTCCAGTTTTTATTCCCCGACAGATTCCCGTTTCTATAGGTTTGCATTTCCTTTTACTCTTCATTTCATTTTTAAAAACTTCAGAGTAGAAACCAGAAAGAGGAACATGCAGCTGGCTGTAGCTCCATGCTGTGCATTATTCTCCCAAGAGTGATTTTTGTATCTAGAAAACGGTTCTCTAGTTGACAGGGCAAAGAGGGAATGATACGGCTAGAAAAGTAATAACCAGCCCCTCTGAGAGTCAGCTCCAGTCAGTAGTTCTAAGCACTGATGAGCTTGTCATTGTCCTACAGATTGCAGAGGAAGTCTAGGCTACAGCAGCAGCAGCAGCAGCCTGTTTCTAAGTTAGGCACTACATCTTCCTCTCTAGAGAGGTTTCCAAGCAAAGATAACTGCAGTTTCCCTTGGGAGAAAAGTCAATAATTACAGAGCAATCAGGGGTGCGTACAATAGATAATGGATGTCTCCAGTGAGCAAGAATGTCTTTTTCTCCCCTCTGGGAACCTCCTTTGCTCACTTTATGGTAAAACAGTATGTCCAAGTTGTCATGAGAGAGCCACGCTTCTAGCGCAGACACAAGGCCCTCACAGTCATGTACACAGAGAGCTGGAAGCGACCTCAGCCACCAACCAGGCTCGAGAGTTCTTAACCTTTTTTCTTCCCAAGCCTGGACCCTTTGGGCCAACTGGTGAAGTCCATGGATTCTTTCCCAGATTCGTGTTTTAAATGCATAAAAGGAAGCTAATATATTGAAATATGATTGTTAAAATGACATTTAAAAAAGCAAGTTCATGTGCCCCTGGTTGAGAACCCTGATCTAGTCCAAACTCTTCATTTTTATAGAGGAGGAAACTAAGGCCCAGAGAGAGGCTAAGTGTTTAACAATTAAGATCACTTTAGTACTGAATGGCAATGGTGTGATTTGAACTTGTATCTTGAGACTCCAGGGCCAGCCACTGTTTTCACCATTGCACCGTCCTGCCTTAACTCACGAAGAGGTAATCGGAAGATGAAAGCCTTGGCTCTGCCTCTTGATAACCATGTGACTGGGCAAATTTCACTGTCCTTGTCTGTCCCTGTGGGACTAACTTCCCCATAGAGTCATTGTGAGGCTGAAAGGAGAGAATATGTACAGAGTCCTTTAAACCTTAAAATGCCTTCTAATTGTAACAGAGGGAATGGAGTCTAATGGGGAAAGTACCAGATACTTGGAATCAGGAACCTGGGGTTCTAGGCCTGGCTTTGCCGCCCACTGGGCTGGTGGCCTTTGGATAAGTCGCCTCAGTTTTCTTATCCATAAAAAGATTTATACTAGACTAAGCTCTGAAGACCTCCTCAACTCTGCTATTCTATTCTCATTCTATTCTGGAGCATTCAGTGGTTATTGTTGCTGGCTGCCGATTTTCTTCTCCTGGGCTTTCTGTCTTCAGATCAGTTAGCTGCTTCTGTGGGAACTGCAGGAGAGACCATTGAAGAGAATAGAAGTGAGGTTTAATCCTTCTCATGAGAAGGGATCATGCCTGAATGGCGATGCCCAACGACTGGGTCAGATATGAGCATCTGATGCAAACCCCGACCCGCTCTGTTCAATACCCGCCATCTGGGGCCACACTTACAATCTAGGTGCAAGAGACTATCCAATCAGAAAGCAATAAGTTCCATGGTGAGCCCCCTCCCACACCCTCCACTGCAGGAGTCCTATCTGGAGTTCCACCAGGCTGGGGGAGGTTATGGAGAGGTAGCTGTGTCTTCAGGAGGGACTCTTCTGATTTCTAAGGGTCAGACGGGATGGTTTGCTTCCTTTGAGCTAAGATCTCTCAACCCACTGGGCCTATGGCAATAACAAAATGTCCTTGAGATGTTGTTCTAAACTCCTAAACAGGTTTTCCTTCTCTAATGAAATCCCACCCTGAGAAGAATAAATTAATTCTTTTCTCTCTACACAGAACCAAAATACTTTGAGTTTTGTAATAGATAGATATTTCTGAGGGTGTATATTGATCGATACTGGATGACTAATGGATCAGTGTTTGCCTACCCTCCTCCCTATTTGCCTCCCTTTTCCTCCCTCTCTTCAGAAGCCTTTCAGCTTCCCCTCCCCCTTCTTTCCCTTCTTATCACTCAGTGTGAACTGTGATACTTTAGGGAAAATACTCTTTTCTTTAACTCAAGTAAGGGTTTATTGGAGAAGACAGGAAAGGATGGAGAATAAGGTAAGAGGGATAGGGTTTTCCCTATTCGATACAGGGAGCCTTGGTTTGGAGGATATTGGGGAAATGGCAATTCTTTCACAAGTGTGAAACAAAGTCAGTCAGAGAGATAGGAGGACAACTGTCTGTCTTCTTTCTCTGTCAATCAGCCAGGTAACCTCAGCCAGCCAGCAAAAGCTTCAGGGTCTCTACCAGCAGCCACCAGCAGCCAAAAACTTAGTCCAAAAGCCTCCCAGCCCAGTTCAGAATAAGTCCAGCCGTTGGCTTGGCTCCAACTGCCTTTCCTGGTAACATTCCAATGGAATCTTTATTTTGATTGACAGCTTCTGTCCTCAACTTCTATCTTGCATGTATTGTAAATTCTCTTCCACAATACCTCCCTTTTTTTGTCTTAAATTTTGCAACCAGCAAAATGTTAATGATACTTACCTTTCATATATTTCTAATTAAGTCTTACCCTATACTATATTAAATATTCCTTTACCCTCCCAAAATAACAAATTCTAATCTTATCTTAGCTATTCTGTCTAGTTCTATGCTAAGATTGGGTATAGGACAATGGTTTAGGTAATAGGGATTTACATGAACACGGTTTTGATATAATAACAAATCATGTAACAATTTTACCCATTCTAACAATTTCCATAACATTTTGAATATGTAACTATCTTATCTCCTAATGTCTATAAATTTAACTAAGTAAAATTTTCAAGTACTAAAAATTGTTAACCTAAAATCATAATGCAACCTACTTCTATACTTAAGTAGTTCTATGTCTGTCTCTACTTCCCTAAGACTTGAACAAATTCACTAAGCTGTCACTAGTCATTAGAATATTAATAAATTACTCCAATATAATTAGTTTGTTAGTACATTAGTATCTTCATGTGTACATAAGTTGTAGCTATACAGATTTACATATGTACATCCATATTCATTGTTCTAGATTTCTGTGCAAATTCATGCAGATAAGAAATATCTTTGTTTAAATTTTCCACAGAATTTATATGCCTTTTGTTTTGCAGCTATGCTGTACATTGTATACTCACCCATTCCATGAGATATCTTCTTTTTCTATGTAGGATGTGTATGCATATATGTGATGTTAACATGCATGAAGCATTCTTACATATCCTCATGATCAAAAGTCCAAAATTTCACGGTCCTTCCATGTCCTTTTATGTTGATTGTATAACTCTGTCTTCATTTCTTGTCGTCTGGTCAGCATACCACTCTCGTCTTCTTTCACTCTTGATTGAAGACTTGTGTTCTTCAATTTCGGAACAACTGGAACAATCAGGAAATGCTGGAAAAATCGTGAACATGCATGCGTGTAAGGTTTTTATATGTGCATGTATGTAAGATTGAAATTCTTATGTGCATGGAAGTAAGCTGAGTTCTTCATGAATGCTTGTCAGAATTCATCACTATTCTTCATGTGTGGAAGTAAGCATTACATGTGTTCATCTTCATTCATAGAAGTAAGCATTACATGTGTTCATCTTCATGCATAGAAGTAAGCTTTACTTGTGTTGCTCTTCATGCATGGAAGTAAACTTTACTTGTGTTCATCTTCATGGGTGGGTGTAAGCAGTATAGTATTGTGCATAAGTTCTTAGGATTTTGTAATGAATATTGATTTGAAGTTTGCTAATTATTTTGATGTTTGCCTTTTTTCACAAGGAGGTTTATTGTATGTTTTCTTATGTCTTAGAGATAGAATTTAGATAATATATTTTCTTTTTGGTCATGGAGTTATGTATTCATTTGAAATAACATTGTTTCTTTCTTTTCTGTTACTAATATAGGCAGATAGAATATGAAGAGACTTTCTTTGGCTGCTAAAACTTTTAAATGCATATTTTTTCTTTCTCTGTTTTATTGACTTTTGCAGTGTTTTCCTTTGTTGAGAGGACATGGATAACCTGTTTCAGTTCTCAACTATAACTTGATGTTAAAGTCTTTGATAACAAATTCATCCAATGTGAATCTATGCTTCTGTAGCATTCTAGGTGCTTGTGTCTGTCCTAGTTATGAAGTTGGAGTTTCAATGCTACAAGTTTAGGAGTATACTCGTTGTTGAATTACTTGTTCTTCTGCTGGAATATTTTCTTTTCTACCTAAGACTAGTCTTCGTTCTTATAAGGTCTTGTGTTGTATGTTACCCTACGGAACTTCAACTAATCTTGATTTCACTGTTACAGCATGAATAGTATTTGTCATGTTTTGAAGTTAGAGAATAGAAGTAAAATTGTGTATTTATCTCTCCTCCTCCAGTTCATAATATGTTCCTTGATATTCTCCTTCCCATTCAAAATCTGGTACAAGCCATGTAATTCAACTTCTCTATAAAGTCATCTTAATTATCAACCCCTAATATTGCATAAAGTTCTTTCAATGGTATGTAAATTGTTCTGTGCCCAAAGAATATCTCATCATCATAATCTTGGTGAGATTTTGATTGTACTGGTTTCAGGTATTCAATTTTCTCACTTGTGTCCCACACATCCCCTTCTTTGTCTACCCCTTTATGAAGCTTATAAAATTGATAAGGCATTTGTTCTAAATCATCTTGATCCATTATTATTACACCCTCTGGTATTCCTTCTGATTCTGTATCTGATTCTGACTCACTGAATTCAATCATGTTATTCATTGGATTTTGTTCAGTGCCATGTAAACTTGTATCAGATGTTGCTAACTCTGGCTTTGTGTATATAAGCCTATATCACCAGCTTCTGTATTTCCCAAATCAGTTTCTGGTTGTCTCTTACTACTAAGCTTTAGATTTTCATTTTGAGTTGGTAAGCTTGATGGTATGGGGTTAGAGTCTTCTTGCAGATCTTCAATGTTGTTACTAATATTCATAAGTACTACGCTATCACCAATCTGAGGTTTATGTTCATCTTCACTCTCTTTTGACTGTGTAGAGATAGAAATCTTCCCCTCTATGTTGTTATTTTGTTCTGGGAATAAGTTTAGTACATCTGCATTTCCCCCCGCATCATCAGTAGGATGTGTGCCTTCATTCTTTCCTACAGTAGTACATACATATGTTTTTGGCTGTGTAGCTAAAGTGTGTATTGCCACTGAGTCATCAGTTGTATATGTGGATCAGTTAATTCTTTTTGATTAAAATCATTTCCTATGAAGTGTTTGCATGAGGTTGAATGTACTATTATACCCTCTGCTACATTGGAACATGAATTTAAATCATAACTGTTGCTTATCTCACATAAGTTTATTTGGCCAAATTCCCTTCTGCCACTTAGAATGTTGGCTTCAAGTCTGCTATTTGAATCCTTGGTTGTTCTTTCAGTTACTAAGACTTCCATTCCATCCCCCTTTTCAAATTCAACTGTCATGTCACCTCCATTACTTTGAATAGGATTATTGTTTTCAAATGTAATGTCAGCTCCATTTTCAGTTAATTTTATATTCTCTAAATTAGTTGTTGATGAATGGAAAATTTCAGCTCTTGGATTCAAATTAGATGGTTTTTTTCTAAGGGATTTTGTGCCATATAGCTATTTATAGAATTAACTGAGTTTGGTGGGATGTCATGAATGGTTTCAAAGCATTTTCATCTCTAGTAACAGTAACTTGTTGGGAATTGAAATTTTGTTTCTCTGTATCACTCACTAACTCTTGCTTTTGAGTTCTTGTGACTTTGTCTTTCTTTCTCTTTTGCACACTTTAATCCCAGTGCCCATTCTACACTGAAAAAAGTTCTCTAATAATGATTTGACTTCATTTGTACTTTTTTCTTGTGTGGTTACAATACAGCTTTTCTCTGAGTCTCTTATGTCAGTTGCAATTTGAGAAATTATTTCTTTTATTTCTTCATCTATCTCTTTTACTAGTCTCTGCCTTTCTCTTGTTTTATTGCATGTGCTCTCACTCACAGATTCATTTTCTTGCACAAATTTCTCATTGTTTCTCATCTTTTTCCTCCTAATTTTAACAGCAGCCTCTTTTTCACTATCACTTCTATCTCCATATGCCAAACTATATACATTAAAGTCCTGGCTTCATAATTTTTTCCTAACCATACTTAGGTTTGGCTCCAGTTCTAATGGCATTTTGTATCTCTTCTAAATCATTTGCTTGTTTAGTGGATTTTAGCTTGCAATGAGAACAGAAAGTGGAATTTTGCTTTTTTTGTGTATCTATTTTGTGTGGTCTTGTTGTTAATTTCATGTTTCTTCTTCAGAAAACAGTCTTTTTATGAGGTGACCTCTCTTGTGGCAGAAAAAGCATTGCCTAGTCTCTCTGCATTGGTTTTGGTTTGTAACTAGATTTTGTGTAAGTCTTAACCGTGTTGAGTTTCTTGATTTTCTCTATCTCCTTTTCTCTTAGATTTTTCTGTTACTTCTAACTTATCTTTTAAGTCTTACATTTGTTTATGCTGTTCTGAATGATTATCATGGAGGTAACTAGCAATTTCACGTAGTTCTATCAGACTGATGGTGTCATATTTAGGGAAATAGTGTTTTAGAAAGTTCTTTAAATGAGGTGTGCAACCTTTAAAAATTGTCTCCGTACATGACTAGAAGACTCTTCACTATTAGCCTCTAGACCCATTATTAATTCTGCCATTTCTGAGAGTCTATTAATGAATGTGGCAGGATGTTCCCCTTTGTTCTGCATGAATTTATCTAGCCCCTGTATTCGGCTTCGAGCAACATTGTTTAATCACTTGGAGCAAATCTAACCTACATTTCCTTAAGTAGGACATGCTAGTGGGGTTTGCAAAATCTAGATCTTCCCTTTGCTTCTCAGTGGGCCAACTAGTTAAGTTGTTATCAGTCCTGGTCTTACCAAGGAATTGCCTTTGGGGGGCAGCTAGGTAGCTCAATGAATTGAGAGCCAGGCCTAGAGATGGGAGGTCCTAGGTTCAAATCTGGCCTCAGACACTTCCCAGCTGTGTGACCCTGGGCAAGTCACTTGACCCCCATTGCCTAGCCCTCACAACTCTTCTACCTTGGAACCAATACATAGTATTGACTCCAAGATGGAAGGTAAGGGTTAAAAAAAAAAGGAATTGCCTTTACTCATGGAGGCTAAATAGTTCAGATAGGAGAAACTCTACATCTTCAAAATCAGGGCCAAAGATCCTAAAAGTTTCAGTTCCTTCTGCATCTTTTCTTGAAAGGCTGTTCTATGAAATTTGGAAAATGTTTCTTTAGGGATTCAAGTAATTGTGATGTAAATTGTCTGTGGACTTTAGATTGTAGTACACCAGTTGTACTCAATAGCTTGATGACCTCCTTTAATGGACAAATTGTTTCTGGTTCACTATCAGACTCAGTGTCCTTGTCACCATCATTTCCCTTAGCATTGACCTTAGATTTCTTTGTCTTTCTCTCTTTTTTCCTTGGGTGCACTATCTGCCTGTCCATTGTTCTTGTCCTTAACCTGATCAAGCCCTTTTTCTTTGATCAATTCTTCAAACAGGTTCTTAATGATGTATTACAGGTTATTATCTACCACCAGTATCTTTTCTGCCTTTCTGGGAATAACAAATCTAAAGATATTTCTCAAATGGGTCACAATCTGTAAAACTTCCATCAAGATAACATAAACCTGAGCCAAGATCTGCCATAGTATGGTGTCAGTTTGAAATGGCAACTGCACTATAAACATGGTTGTGTTGCCAATGTAGTCCAGAGAATCAAATATCATGTGGGTCATTTTGCTATAAAGTATATTGTAGAGCCAGAATCCAGTAACGACTGCCATAACCACAGCTCCACAGATAACCTGCTTAAATATCTTTCCTACTGTTGTTTTTGTGGTTCAGTCATTTAGGGGTGCCAATCTGTAATAGATAGATATTTCTGAGGGTGTATATTGATTGATACTGGATGACTAATGGATCAGTGTTTGCCTTCCCTCCTCCCTATTTGCCTCCCTTTTCCTCCCTCTCTTCAGAAGCCTTTCAGCTTCCCCTCCCCCTTCTTTCCCTTCTTATCACTCAGTGTGAACTGTGATACTTTAGGGAAAATACTCTTTTCTCTTCTTTAACTCAAGTTAGGGTTTATTGGAGAAGACAGGAAAGGATGGAGAATAAGGTAAGAGGGATAGAGTTTTACCTATTCTATACATGGAGCCTTGGTTTGGAGGATATTGGGGAAATGGCAATTCTTTCACAAGTGTGAAACAAAGTCAGTCAGAGAGATAGGAGGACAACTGTGACTTCTTTCTCTGTCAATCAGCCAGGTAACCTCAACCAGCCAGCAAAAGCTTCAGGGTCTCCACCAGCAGCCAAAAACTTAGTCCAAAAGCCTCCCAGCCCAGTTCAGAATAAGTCCAGCCTTTGGCTTGGCTCCAACTGCCTTTCCTGGTAACATTCCAATGGAATCTTTATTTTGATTGACAGCTTCTGTCCTCAACTTCTATCTTGCATGTATTGTAAATTCTCTTCCACCATTTGGTTGTTTAAGTTGATGCATGTCTCTTTAGGCATAGATACCTGAGAGTACACAAATTACAGATAATCAAACCAATTCTTCTGTAAGAATTGTTCTTTATAAATACAACACAAATTATTGATATTTGGGTACAGCTTGCAGATATACAACAAAATGTTCACTAACTCCATTCTCTCAACCTCACTAAAATGAAACTCTATGGAATGAATATTAATTCATGGCTAGAATTGGTAGCTACAGGGATGATGGCTATTAGAAGGAATTTTTTTTCACATTAAACCAAATAGCAACTATTCCTGGGGAAATAGCAGTATAGCATTAAAATAGCTTAAAAGACAAAGGACCCTAGGACTTTTGCTGGCTGGTTGGCTAAGACTGTGAATCTGACTCACAAAAGAGCTAAAACAACCCCAGGCTATGGATTGCCTCATAAAAGATCTCTTATCCCCAAAAGGAAAAGACCACATGGCAGCTGCAGGTTAGGAGGAAAAAAAACAACCACAGATGACTTGTAGGGCAGAGAAAATAGCCAAGCAGATGACTACCAGAAGCTTGCTGCTCAGTTCAGATATCCTAGACCAGCATTCAACATCATCAGTATCTCAGGGAAGCAGCAAATAGTAGCTTTGGACATAAAGAAGTATTCAGGCTGGAATATAGACCTAGGCAGATGGGTTGTTGAGGCTCCATATGTTCCCTCCAAGGAATCTGGGGGAGAGGCAGCCAGAAAGTATTTATTAAGCACCTCCTGTGTGTTGGGCATTATACCAAGCCCTGGAAACACAGAGGGAAGTTAGCATGCATAAGATGGGACTTGGCTGAGATTCAAAGGAAGCCAGAGAAGCTAAGAAGCAGAGAGGAGGAGGGAAAAGAGTTCCAAGCAGAGAGAACTGCCAGTGTAAATGCCTGGAGTCAGGAAATGGAAGGTCTAATAGAAGAAGAGCTAGGAGGCCAGTGCCACTGGATTGAAGAGGCCATGGGAAGAGGAGCAGGGCTCATGAAATCTGAAAGGTAGAAAAGGGTAATCTTGGGAAAGACATTAAGGACCCAGCAGAGGATTTTATATTTGATCTTAGAGACAAAAAGTGGAGTTGATTAATGGGTAAGGAACAGCATGGTCAGATTTGGGCCTTCACATACTTCTGTTTGTCTGAGAAGAATTTTCTTCATTGCTTACCATGCTATTACTTTAATTAAATGTCTTGCTTTAGATTGATTTGCCTTCTGATTTTGTCTGGTAAAAGAAAAATATAGGTGAAAGCTTAGGGGAGCTGTGGTTTTGGGTGGATGCTGCCCCAACTTTCAACTTGAACCTGATGGTAGCTTTCAGTGACTCCCTTTTGATGGGAAACATGAGCTACATTTGCCTCTAAGAACTGCAGAGAAAGAGAAGTGAGATAGAGATTAGAACAAAATGTAAAGACATACAAATACCTAGACAAAGACTAGTCACTTTTTCACTAAGGCTGTCAATGAAGGGGCAGCTAGGTGCTCAGTGGATAGAGAGCCAGATGGAAAGTCCTGATGGGTTTATCAAAATGAGGACCTTGAACATTAAAAGGTTTTGCATGCAGGTCACAATTGCTGCCCCTTGGACCACTTTACAGAGTGATGGTAAGAAGCGACTCATGGGCCCTCCGGAGATAAAATGACTTAGCTCCAACTCCTAGTCCTATTTGTTCTTTCTAGAAGAACAGAAAGAAAATGGAAGCTCGTGTTTTCAGCATGACTCCCCTGTAAATCAATCAGTCAACAAGCATTTCCGGGCTTGCTTTGTGCCAGGCATTCTGCTGATTGCTGGGAACACACACATAATAAGGTGGAAACAGGGCTTGCCTTCGAGGAGTTTACATTCTAATGGGGAAGACAACCCGTACACCAACAGATACAGAGTGGAGGGAAAGGCATGAGGAGCCGGAGATGCTGAGAAAGCCTCTATCAGAAGATGGCGGCATTCAGTTTAATTCCGTAAACACACTTTATTGCTTTGTTGCTTCTCTGGCCATTTAAAATTCATTTCACACACTCCCACTGGTGTTCATGAGAATCACATATTCACAGCTTCCAACCCTGTATGTGGAATGCCCATTCATTCCCCTGTTTGGACTGGGTGGCCTCCCAGGTCTTTGCCAGATGTGCTCCTATCATCTTGTCTGATCATCTCCTTCCTCTAGAGTATCCATAGTTATAATCATACCTAACTAGCCTCCCCTCCGCCCCGATGATGCCATATTACCCCTTTAAGAGCTTTATTTCCTCAAAGCTTTATGTCAGTTTTTTGTTTTTGTTTTTTTAATCCTTATGTTCTGTCTTAGAATCAATACCGCAGACTGGTTCTAAGGCAGAAGAGCAGTGAGGTCTAGGTAATGGAGGTTAAGTGACTTGCCCAGGGTCACATAGCTAGGAAGTATCTGAAACAAGATTTGAACCCAGGTCCTCCCATCTCTAGGCCTGGCTCTCTCTTAACTGCCCCCTCCATCAGTTTTTATAACCTGCTTCTGATCATTGATGAAATGATTAGTTCTCTCTTAAATAGATTACACCCTTTATTTCTGTGATTCCAAAGCATGACTGAAAAAGACAGAGTATTTGTTTTGAGGGAAATGCAGTGGTTTCCTTACAGGAATAAGGAGGAAATCTTGAATTTCAGTTGTCTAAGTAGGATTGTAGGTAGAGAAAAATGCAGCTACTTTAATATCTTATAGAGTAGTGCCTTGTGTACGGGGGTCCAGCAGAGAACTCCTCCCCACCCTTTCTCTGCCTTTCTCTAACAAACTCTGCCCTCGCAGTTGTTTGGCAGAAATATATCAAGTGACTAGTGAAAGCCGACATTTTACATGACCCTCTAATGACCCCCCTCCCATTTTTCTGTCGTTCTCATAACAGCTCTAAGAAAGAAGTGTCAGAGATTTGATCCTTATTTCGTATATTAAGAAACTGAGGCTCAACACGGTTACATGATTATCTCAGTTTTGGTTCCAAGCCCTGTTTGCTCTTTAGGTCCAAGCCATAAAGGAAGAAAGGAAGCAGAGACTTGGATCTAGAGCACAACTCATTCATTCGTGGGCTGCCCTCCTATGAAGGCAGTTCCCTGCAATAGCTGTGCCCCTTGTTACTCCTGTGGTCATGCAGCAGGGGCTCTACTGACCCCTGAACCCCGTTCTTTGGTTTCTGACGCCTACATGCTTCTGTCTGCCCCTGAGGGGCCCCGGGCTCTGTCACCTAGGCATCGTTGTTTTGTTCTCTTTAGTGGGTCTGCAAGGAATAGCGATGGCGACTCACACTTCTGTAGCACTTCAGGACTTTATGTACGACACGTTGATGTGGGACTTTAGGACGACAAAAACTTTAAAGAAAGAATCAAGCAAGTGGACCATCTTCAAAATAGTATTAGCCATGCCTTTAGGGGCCACGTTTGAGGGTCCTCTGGAAGCTTGGCCTTGAAGAAGAGTGAAGAGATTGTACTTTCTGCCCTCTCTGCAGAGATAGGCAAATGCTGCTGAAGTAAGAGGTCCTGGGTTCAAATATGGCCTCAGACACTTCCCAGCTGTGTGACCCTGGGCAAGTCACTTCACCCCCATTGCCCAGCCCTGACCGCTCTTCTGCCTTGGAACCAATACACAGTATTGATTCCAAGACAGAAGGTAAGGGTTTAAAAAATAAATCAAATAGAAGCGTTTGTATTTGAACCTAGAGAGAGATATACCAAGGAATTTAAAGATTGTGTGTGTGTGTGTGTGTGTGTGTGTGTGTGTGTGTGTGAAAGGTAAGGCAAGAAGTAGTTTATTGAGCACTGACAACATGCTGAGCACTGGGCTAAATCCTGGGGACATGAACATAAGCAAAAAAAAGATGGCATGTGCCCCCAAGAGCTTACATGTTAGAATGTAAAAATTAAAGGGGGGGGGCAGGATAGTCCTGGGACATGATGTTACAGACTGGAAAGTCAGAACCAGACCTGGGAACTAATGAAAGTTGGTCAGCCTGAACCTCTTCCCAAATGGAGGTCCCTGCCGAGTCACCGATGAGTTAAAGGGGTCTGCATGGACAGTGTGGAGGGGCAAGGAGCTGAGGAAGGTGATCTGTAGCTGAGATCTGGTGGCGAAGCCTGGCATTCAGAACCTGAGCTCAGAGGGTGCCTCACCATGTCTTTTTTGAGGCCAAGCTTCGTCATGATGATTCCCCAGCATTCCGTCTTCATTTCGTTTTTGTTTCAGTTTGCATGATCTTTACGGATGCTGTTTTTTCCCGGCTTTGCTTACTTCGTGTTGCATCAGTTCATCAAAGCTTTTCCAGACTTCTCAGTATTCCTCAGTTTAATTTACAGAACAAGCTTATTCCTTTATGGTCACAAACTCCAGTTCGTTTAGCCGTTCTCCAATTGATGTGCATGAACTTCGTTTCTAGTTTGTTGTGGTACTGTAAGAAGCGTGGCTAGGAATATTTTGGTGTATGCAAGGCCTTCCTATCTTTAACCACCTCGGGGATAAGCCTTGTGAAGGGGTCTCTGTCACGCGGCACGGACATTTTAGTTACTTTCTTAGCAACATGCTTTCTATTAGGGTTGGACCAATTCACAGCTCCACTGAATGGTCAAAGAATCCGAAGAGGCAGTCTTCAGAGGAATAAATCAAAAGTTCTTACTAATGGTATAAAACGCTCCATATCGGTAATAATTAGAGAAATGCAAACCAAAGCCGTCTTGAGGTTTTAATTCACGCCCCTCAGACTGGCAAAGATAATGAACAAGATAAAAACATGGGAGGGGTTGTGGGAAAACAGGCACCGTGGTGGACCCTTGGTGGAGCTGTTGAAATTATGTCCCCAAAGTTACTCTTTGATCTGGTTGTACTGCTCCTAAGCTTAGACAAAAGCCTAAAGAAACTCTTTAACGAGAAAGAAAGTATCTCTATATAAAATATTTATGGCAGCTCTTTGGTAGAAGCCCCCAAACTGTAAAGCAAGGGAGCTGACTTCTTCCTGGGGGGACGGCTAAACATATTATGGTAAATAAATATCATGCAATGTTATTGCTTCAAAAGAAATGATGAAATGAATAATTTCATAGAGAACTGAAAAGATCTCTGCGAACCAGTACAGAATGGAGTGAGCCAAACCAAGGGAACAGTTTATATGATGACATTGCAAAGAAAAACAGCCTTGCAAGCAAGACGTTAGAGTTCTGGTCAGTGCAATGATTACTCATGAGTGGAATATGAGGCATGCCACTCAGCTCCTGCCAGAGGCACGATGAACTTAAAATTCAGAGAGCCATACATTTCCAGGTACGACTGACGTGGAAATTTGTTTGGCTCCGTTGTATATTCTTGCTTATAAAGAGAGTGTTAGGTAAGATAAACTTTGAAGGTTTTTGTGTTGTGAACACACTCACCAGTGGGGTGGAAGGAGAGGAGGGGGATATTCTAAATCTGGGTAAAAAAGGGCAACTAAGTAGTACAGTGTATAGAACACCAGGCTGGAGTCACGGGACCCTGGTTCAAATCTGACTTCAGACTCTTTTTAACTATGGGTGACCCTGGGCAAGTCACTTAATTCCTATATCTTAACCCTTGCCTTTCTGCCTTAGAGTCATTACTAAGATAGAAGGTAAAGCTTTTTTTTTTTAATAAAAATTAATAATAATAATAACAATAAACACATCCAAGATAAACAAAACAAAAACAATGTCTTTAAAAAATAAACCTTGGTCTAAGATGATTTTTCTTTGATTACTCATACAGGTGATGACAGCATTCTTCTTTTTAAAATAATGTTTTATTTCCTCCCTCTAATTACATAGAAAAACAATTCTTAACAATTTTTTAAAATTATGAATTCTAGATTCTCTCACTTCCCCCTCCTCTTCCTCAAGCAGTACATAATCTAATATAGATTTTTCATGTGCAATCATGTAAAACATTTTTCCACATTAGTCATTTTGTGGAAGAGATCTCAAGCAAAAAAAGAAAGTTAAATATAGTATGTTTTGGCCCGCACTCAGAATCCCTCGGTTCTTTCTCTGAAGGTGTATGGCATGGTGTTGGATCACCGGATTGCTGAGAACAGCACAGTTGTTCATCAAGCGATATCGCTGTTACTATGTATGCACAGTGTTCTTCTGCTTCTACTGACTTCACTTTGCATTCGTTCATGGAAGTCTTTCCAGGCTTTTTAGAAGTCATCCTTGCCGTCACTTCTTTGGGTCCGTGGAATAGTATTCCATCATCATCCTATACTGCGACTTGTTCAAGCATTCCCAGTTGACGGGCATCCCCTCCATTGCCAATTCTTTGCCACCGCCCAAAGCTGGCGTTCCTTGTGGATGCCGCGTGCTCCGAGGTCAGAGGAAGAGATTTCTTCGTTATGCCCCTCACAAAGCATTTTCAAAGGACTGCCGTCCCGACTCTTGTTCAGAACGTTTGCCTTCCAGTAACTATACTGTGATCCACGAGGGGGGGGGGGGGGGGGGACCTTCCTTTTAGGAATTAAAGAATAAATTCCAAAATTTGGATTGGGAATTCACATTGCAACATACCATTGTCTAAACCTCATCCGAGGGCCAAGATAGGAAGGATTTCTGATTATTTTTCTTAGAAAACATTGCAGAAATAGGCCATTCTGTTGCTAAGCGGCTTCTTCTCCAGTTAAGATCTTATCTTTACTCTTACTCTGGGAAATATTAAAGATAATGAGGCAAAGCTGCAAAGAGAAGAGTATTGCATTTGGAATTTGAGGGGTTTGAATCCCAGCTCTGACACTTACTGTGTGGCCAAAGGCAATTTACTTAGTTTCCTAAAATGGGAATCATCTTCATACCACTAACTTTACAAGATTGTTGAAGGCCAGTATTAAGCCTTAAAATAGAAATGGAAGATATTATTATTGTAACTCATGATCCAAGCTCTGGGCTTGCCACCGACGTGAGTAAAAGGGCCCTGCTGCCTTATCGGTACTGCACAGCCTGTTCTTCACCCCGTGGAAAGTACAAAACATCACAAAGGACTCATCTTGGCCCAGAGTGAGACCCACCTTCACCCTGGGGACGTCTCTGGGCCTCCAGACTTGGAGTATTACTCCAAAGGCTGGAACTCTCCTTGGAAGAGAAGCCGACCTGGAGGTGTTCAAAAGGCAACCCCATGACCTCCTGGCCAGTCATTCCTTCCCCCTGGGGTCCCATGTAGCCCCCCAGCTTCATGGTATTACCCTGAGGGCTTGGACAGTCCCCTGAAAGAAAGAAACTTGGAGTTACTTGTCAGGTGCCGCCGGCCCATGCAATCTGCCCGGTCCAAATCGCTCCCAGTTGTTTTTCAGCAGTGTCCTTGGGTCTGACTCTTGGAGACCCCATGGAAGTAGCAGAAGGCAAAGTTCAGCGTTTGTCTCTTCCGTACGGCGGCGTGGTCTTTCCTCCTTCGGGTCTGGGGGACCACGTGCTAACCTCCACAGTCCAGACATTCCAGGGATGCCTCCAGGAGGCTGTCATTGGGAACTCCCACCCCTCTGCCACGTTTCCCTTCCCCTGGAGCCTGTTCCGCAAAGGCCCAAAGGCCCCCTGCCCTCCGCCACCAGCCGAGGCTGTGCTGATCCCCAGGCCCTCTGCCCCTTC
Organism: Monodelphis domestica; assembly: GCF_027887165.1. Taxonomy (NCBI): domain Eukaryota; kingdom Metazoa; phylum Chordata; class Mammalia; order Didelphimorphia; family Didelphidae; genus Monodelphis; species Monodelphis domestica. The sequence continues at coordinate 514,522,039 of NC_077228.1, read as the reverse complement.
CGGGTCACATAGTGTGTTTGTGTTCAGCCCTCGGGGCTCTCTGCGCATCTTTCCCGGAAGGCCCCTTTTTATAGCTCCAGTACAGAGGGGCGGCCCCCACCCCCAACAGCTTGAGCCAGACGATTAATCCTCAGTTATATGTCCACCACGAGGTGGGAATGAGCGCACGAGGCCTCCAGGCCCAGGAGCAGGGCCGGGAGCGAGTCCGCCCCCCTCACAACCTCATCGGACTGACCAGGAAACGGTGGCAGCCCCAATAAATGGGAAGCCGGGCCGTTTTGTCTTTCCTGCCCTGTCTTTCGTCAAGGAGCGCCGAAACACAAGACTGGAGGGAAGCTGGCAGAGCAACCGAAGCATTGGGAAGGCCAGAGAGATTATGTAAGAGTACAGATTACCCGTGGATATCGCCGTGTTTGTATCCTAGAGACCGTGAGTCACCGCAGGCCCCGGGCCCACGAGGGACCGAGAGCTTCAAAATCTGGATTCCTTCCTGCCCCGTGAAGCTGATTGGGCTCCTTTGTTTTCTCAGCCTGTGAAACAACCAAATTGTCTAATCCTTGATAAGAAACCCCAGGAAGGGATGCCGGGCGTGCTCAGGTTCCAAAATTATGGGGTTCTCTCTTTATTTCGTTTTAAATGCCTCCTAGATGGACTGCAGTTTGAACATTGGATTCTAGATTCATTCATTCAGCAGATACTTATAGAAAAGCAGCAGGGGATGGTGGAAAAACCACTGAAAGTTCTGAGTTCGAATTCCAGCTCCTTCTTACTGCCTGTGTCATTCCCTCTTGGTACCTCAGGGAGGTCTTCTGTGACAAGTGACAGTCTCATTAGACGACTGCTAAGGCCCTTCCTCTCCATCAGTGATCCAATCCCCATATCCCAGGGCTTCCACTTCCTAGCCAGATGACCCTCAGGCAAATCGTGCCATCTCTTTAAGGCCCAGTTTCCTGTCCTAGAAGCCATAGCATTTCTGTCCACCCATATTTGAAGTAATTCTGTCACAAGGATGTTGTGAGGCTCGAATAAAAGAATCACTACAAAACACGTGTAGTTCTATAATACCATCTACACGTGACCTTCTGTTTTTGTGCTCACACTCTCTGAAGGAGACCAAATCATTAGGGTCCTTGTCCTGTTTCTAATCCAGTGGTAGCTGGCGGCCCAGCGTCAATCAAACTCAAGAGCGCCTGCTTAAAATCACAGGGTTTTTACCCCCCATAACTGCAATGAATTTTCTGGAAATGGGGAGTGTTGTGCTCTTTTGGAAGCTTTTACATTTGATATTATTTTAAAGGATGGTTTTTAGTTAAGGCTTCAATTTCCATCAACACAGATGAAATGATTGCTTTCGATTCGGCCATTCTCCCACACGCAGCCTTGGGAAATGTTGGTGTATTCATCCTGCTGAAACCAGAGAGTTGTTTGGGGGGTTGTTTTTTAAAAATACAAGCAATACGAGTTCCATTGGATCCCTGTTTCATTCACAAGGCTCAGGGATTTTGTGGTTTGTGTTGTGTATGTGAGGCAGCTCGGTCCTTGGAGGTTGGTGAATTTGCCCATTAAACATCAGAATAATGTAGGTGATTTGGCTCTGCTACACCAAACGGAGCCTTAATGCAGACTTTCCTCATCTATAAAATCAGACGAGTGGAGCTCGAATGCCTCTTCTAGTTCTAAAGTTTTAGGATCCTATGATTTGACCCACTAATGTCAATTGCTTCCATAACTTCTAACTATAGTAAAAGCTTGGCTATCTATAATCTTCAGGAAATGAATCATTCTAGAGACTCATGTTCCAAATAGCTTTATATACTCCAAGACTTAAAAAAAAAATTTGACTGTCCTGGATAGAAATCTTCATAAAATTCATTGTATAATTCCTTGCCTACTTAACAGAGCATGGATATGGTGGGGTAAGGATTAAAATTTAAGGGGAGATGGGGAGACTGAGGCAGGTAGAAATTAGTTTCTCTCTGCAAGGAGTATTATATTTTTTAGAGGTTTATTGAAGATTAAGGATTAAAGAAAATACAGGATAAGAGACACGTGTCCAGGCCATAGAGAGGCCTAGACACAACCTCACCTACATTATTAAAAAAAGCCAGGCCTGCCCCAAAATGGAAGTCCCAGAGCCCCAAAAGCCTTTGAATCAGCTTAAATACCTTCTCAATCTTGGCCCATCTCAGCATTCCCGTGAGATTACAAAGCATTCTGGGGAAGTGGAGCAAAGGCTCGTGGGGATTGTAGTCCGGTATTCGAGTCTATTTTTTACAGTGGTAGAGCAAAAACAAAAAACAACCTGGAGGACCTGAGTTTGAATGTCAACTCTGGCACCTTTGTGATCTAGGGCCAACCATTGTACCTTCCTGGGCCATATCAGTGATGTAAGGGTGTGCCCTGTTTAATAATAATAAAGCTAATATTTTATAGGAATTACTCTGTGCCAAGCACTGTGCTAAATAAACACTTTACAATTATTATCTCATTTGATCCTTATAACAACCTTGGCACATAGGTGTTATTATGATTTCCATTTAACAGCTGAGGATACTGAGCCAAACAGTGGTTAAGTGACTTGCCCAGGATCCCGCAGCTGTAGGTGTCTGAAGATGAATTTTAACTCAGGTCTTTCTGACCCCGGTCCCAGCATTCTAACCACTGTGCCACCTACCTAGCCACCCCTCGTGTTTTTTAGACTAATACTAGGTTGTCTAGTCAGAAGGAGCAGAGAGACATTGACATGTAACAATCTGGAACAGCAGCATTCCATCCCCTCTGTCCCTAGCCAGTGATCTGCGTAGAACCCAAGGGGAGTCTGGGAAGTGTAACTGGCCTGAGCGCCATAAAGAAAAGTGGAGTCCCTCTCTAAGGAAACTCCCTCTGGGTTAGGAAGTAACTTCAGACATACCTCTCTGCCCTCATGGCTTGGATGCGATGAACCTCCGAGCCTTAGCTAATCCTAGGCTAAGAGTTGTTGCCCTTGTTGAGAAGAGTGCTGTAGGGAGCTGGGGGAGGTGATAAAGGCTTTGGCTACCCACCAGGAACTGAGCCAGGGAGTTTAGTGGATTGACCTGGTCATTAAAAACCTTACCTGTTGAAGAGCCCAGCAGCAGTCCTGGCCTTTGGAAGACCAAACCAATTGAGCAGTAGAGTAACCTGGAAACTCATCACCACAGAAACCATACCCTCCCTACCCCACCCCACCCCCGGGAACTAGGAACAGAACGGACATCATCACCCAGGAGTTAGGAATTGTGTTAATGTCACTCCCATTGCATTTTAGGTTCGTGTCTATTCTGTTTCTGTGGGAATGTGGACTCCAGGGTTAGGGAGAGGGAAGTGCTTTGTAAGCAACTGTGGATACTGTGAAATGTGATAAATGTCCTTGCTGAGAAATAGCTGCATCTGCTGGCTCTTTGTTAAAAGGCAGCACACTGGTAGGGGCTCATGAGCAATAATATTAAGTGATTAGTCACCCACAGGATTACCTCTTAGAACTCTGAGCATTCTCCCCCTCTTTATCAATGTTGGCACAAGTTAGCATGAACCCAGAGGGAGAGTAATAGGAAAATGATTGGTTTGGACCAAATGATTTCTGAGGCTCTTCCATGTCTAGTTCTATGATCCTATGAACCTAAGATGTTCACTTTTTGTTGATTTAGGATCATCATTAGCCCATCGGTGTAGTGTATTAATGCTCTTGGGTCTTACAGCAGCATAGGAAGACTTTTTGCCCTTGTGTCCAATGACTCCATCCTGACATGCTTTTCCAGGTTTGGGATCAGCTTTATGTATTGTCTGCTCCTTCCCTTATTGCCGACCAGCACCTGTCTGTGCTGCCAGCATGTCTGCCTAAGCAGCACTTCTTCCCTCTTGATTTCTAGAAACCAGACAACCGAGTTTTTTAGAATTCTATGAACAAAATGCAGACCGAGACTGTGGAGGGCTTCACCTTTGTTAGGTACGTGCATGCACATTATGAGTTTGGGGCTCTTTCCCCTTGCTTTAGTCTTGCTTTTTGTCCATGAAGACTTGAGTTTTAAACCTGGCTCTATCAGTTACTGGCTTTGTGATTTCAGAGCCCTTTCTTCCCCGGGGCTCATGAAGGTTGGAAGTCATGCTGAGGATGCCCAGGCCCTCCTCCCCCACTTGGATTCACTCCTCTGCAGCCCACTCTGCCCTGTCTGGTGGTGCTTCTTCTCAGCAGAGCCCGTTCCCATCAGGGTTGGGGAAGGCAGTCTTTCCTTTTCTCTGCCACCACGAAGCTTCTCCATACCCCCTCCCACTAGTCTGGTCCACTCTGACCCCCTGGTCCCACACTGAGCACTCTGGTCGGAGAAAAATCAGCTAGTCATCTCTGTGTGTCCGTCTCCCCCCGTGACTCCTCTGGCCACGTTGTTTTCCATGCTTGGCCAGTGACACGTGACTCTTGTTGGTAATATAATAATAACAAAAACTTATATAGCGCTTCCAAGTTTGCAAATATGCTATCCCATAATACCCTTGTGATGTAGCTGTTGTTATTATTCCTATCTTAGGGATATCCAAGACAAGGAAACGAGGCAGGCAGAGGCTAAGTGACTTGCCCAGGGTCATGTAGCTATATCTCCCAGACTCCAAGTCCAAGGACCTGTTCTAGGCAAGGTATAGGAGTAGAAGGCAAAAAAATTAAAACTTTAAAGGAGAATACACTTGTGGTCACTAGTCCTTAAAGTCCACTGCATGCCCTTTATGGCAAAGGACATGCTTGTGCTGAGGGAGCACAAGGTCCAGTTGGAAAGAAGCTTGGTTAGCCAAGAATATAAGGGGGACCCATTTTAAAGGAATGATTCAGGTAACAGAAGCCCTTTTGCAAAGTTGGTATTGTTAGATGGAAGAAACCAACAAGAAGGTTCAACGGCTGAGAGGGCGACGCAGCAAAGCACTGTGGAGTGCTCAGGGCGTGTTGGAGCACAAAAGCAACACGGCCATCCAATGCAGCTGAGGAAGTCTCCAGGTGTAACGACTTTTCGTGCCACTGGTCCCAGGCTTCCAACGCCGAGAGAGTGCGACTGTCTCTGTGTATCGACTTTTCCACTTAAATCTCCTTCACGCACAAGTGTTTTTGTGCACACTCATCTACATCACAGATGAAAGCGCACAGAGTGAAGTTGAGCTTTAAATTTTTTTAAATTATGTTTTCATTTCATTAATTCAATGAATAAAAATGTCTTTTATGACTTAGTATTGAATGAGTTTTTGCCTTTTATTAAGAAAAATAGCCTCCTGGCTACGTACCCTAATGACATGTGTAGTTCCTGTCTCTTGATGGCCAAGGCTTTCTTGTGGTTATAAATTATTGGAGAAGCTGTCCGAATAAATTTGGACCAGTTCATGGTAGTATCCTCAAATTAGAAAAGACACTGGACATAGTCCAGCCTGGCCCCTTCATTTTCAGGCCAAGGAAATCCTGCATCTGGATTAAAACCATTGAAATTGTTCTCCTCTGTAAAATGGGGATGAGAAGGCTTGCCTGTTTCACAAGATGAAGTCATTGTGACAATCCAATATGGGATCATGAATGGGGAAGCTATATGAGTATGAGTTCTTACCAGATAACTGAGTTCTGCATAAGTGAGGTGCTTGAAACATTTAAAATCAATCTGATAGACTGAAAATAGCGAAATCAATCATTTGTGCAGCTTGACAGGCTGGGTGGGCCCCACAGAGCTCACTTTTGGAAGCCCCTCCTCAACCACAGAGGCCCCTTAGACCACAGTGAGACCCTGCCTGGTTGCCCATGACCCTGTACTCCAGGAGTTCCAAGCTGATTTTTGCTGCTGAACTTAGGCCATGGAATAACTCCATTTGCTTTTTCTATCGGCCCTTTCTTCCCAAATGGTATCTGTTGCAATCAGAGCTTTTCATATGGAAACGTGTGGTCTGTGCCTCATGTAAAAGCTGCCGGGAGGGAGCCTTCATTTTTCTGTGGCCTTTCTTTTATGGTGCTTTTCAATATGGACTCTTGCGTGCTGGGAGAGCTGAAAGAAGCCCTGTAACCCCTCTCTGACCTCCTTAGACAAAAGCCCATGGAGCTATGGAAGAAGGGAGGTGTGTCCTGGAGAACGTGCCCGCTCAGTGCTCGGGCACTGAGATGCTCCCGGAGCTCAGCTCTTCCTGCCTGGTCGTAATGAAGCTGATTGATGGAAGCCCGGCCTTCACTGGACTCTTGGGTTGGGTTGGGTTTTATGAATTACCCTCTTAGAAGCAGTACCCATCTCTCATCTGTAAGGCCTTGGCGCCTGCAGGCATGCATTCGGTTCCAGGGGCCTCTGCTGGCTTCTTGCCACAAGCTGCTGCATGCAGTTAACAATAGATCGGCACCCAGGGACCCTCGAAGCCTGCCCATGTTGGAGAACATGCACTCTGGCCACGAGAAGGCGTTCCAGGGCTCCTGAAAAAGGCCTGCTGGTCCATCAGCATCTTCCCTTCCCTGGAGACCGTGCCCCTATGCAGAGAGTGGGGTCAGTAAGGCAGGGGGCTGAATCCCACTTCCAGCACTTCTCTGTGGAGTCGTGCTTGCTTACACAGATGGTCCTTTTCTGCCTTTCTCATGGCTGCAGGGTACGGATTGGTCGAGCCCAGAAATTAGGAGCATCTTCAAGCCTGACTTCCATGGCCCACCACCTCTTAGAGCAGAGGGAATGTGGAGTGCGATGCTGCCAGCCTTGCTTACCCGTGAGACGTGGTATCTGGCCATCTCTTTCCATCCTGCCTCGAATAGGTTTCTTGTTTTATTCTTTCTTCTCTCCCTTCCCCTGCCTGGAGAAAGTGGTTTTGGCTTCTCCCCCTTTGGGGAATGAGGAGATGGAAGATCACGGAGCAGAGATTTTGTTAGGATTTCACTTAGGTCGGTCCCCATTTTTATAGGTAAGGTCAAAAGCAGTCCTGTGGAGAGTCACACAAGGCTGTGAGTAGCGGGGCCAGACTCCAAACCTGGATCTTCTAACTCCCGTCCAGCCTTCTTTCTCACCTGCTATCCCATTAAGGCCTGTTAAGTGTGATGTTTTGAACCATGCTATTCTCCCTGTACCTTGAGTTGGCAGGGTTTCTGCTGTAAGACACTTGGATTTAGGGTGCCTGCCCCAGAAACAGAGAACCCAACCTCAGGTCTTTTTTATTTTAATTTTAACTAATTAGTTTATTTACTTTTAAAATCCTTTCCTCTAGGTACTGTGCTAAGCAGAGAGGCAAAAACTCTTAAGGAATTCTGGATTGTAGACTCTGTAGCATCTGAATCCATATGGGAAATTCCGTTTAAGCTTTAAATTCTCATCAATTCACCAAGTTTGGGTTTAACCAGAGAGCTCCAAAGCCAAATCAGCTGTCTGATTTTTTTTAAACCTCTATCTTTTAGGTATCAAGTGATAACATTTGTACAACCCAATGGAATTGCCTGTTGGTTCTGGGAGCAGGGAGGGAAGAGGGGAGGTAAAGAAAATGAATCATGTAAACATGGAAAAATGTTTAAAAATAAAAATTAATTTAAATCTCCACCTTCTGTCTTAGAATAAACACTGTGTATTGGTTCCAAGACAGAAGAGTGGTAAGGGCTAGGCAATGGGGGTGAAGTGACTTGCCCAGGGTCACACAGCTGGGAAGTGTCTGATGCCAAATTTGAACCCAGAACTTTCTCTCTCTGGGCCTGGCTCTCAATCCACTGAAACACCTCACTGCTTCTAACCCAAGATCTTTTAATGACACAAAGTATTATACCCAGGCAAGCTATTCATTTAACCAAAGGAAATGCCATTTGGGGCCTTCCTGTTTGTTTAAGCCCCATAGTATTTGGTTCTTGTGTAACCACTAGCTTTGTCATTGGAATGTGTCCCTGTTCAGCGGGAAAAGCATTCCCTGACTTTTGAGGCCAGTGCACCTCTGCTTCTTATTTATCTCAGCCTTCTGGGCTGTTTTGCTTACACGTTTGACACCAAACATTTATCTTGTTCTCTTATAAGCTATGCCTTGCTGGAGCCGACTTGAAACTGGCTGTTAATATCACAAAGGAGCTTAGGCTATTTGATGTTCCCAACGACATCCTCTTTTAGGCCACCCTCGCCTCCACTACATCCTGGGGCAGCCTGTGCCATTTTTAGGCAGCTGCAATTATCAAGAAGCCTTCCTTTCCAATGAAATCTGCTTCTCAGCAGTTTTATCCACTGTTTTAGCCAAATCATTCATTTTTTCTAATTCTGACCTGGGTCCAAGCAGAAGAAATATAATCTGTCTCCTGCATTGCCTTTTAAACCCTTCAGAGAGGGCAGTCTTGTCCCTACTTAGGTCTTCTCTTCCTTAGTAGGATACACAGGGTGTCCCCAAAGTCTTAGTGGATTTTTAAGCTGTTCAAGTTCAAAGTAATCACTAAAATATGCTGCTATAAAATAAATCCTTTAAATTGTTTCTCAGAATCCAGAATGAGAGGAATGATGAACTTTGCCCTAGAGGTACAAAAAATGCTTTTCTGTCTCTCAAGATTTATCCATCTTGTCTTAGGGTCTTCCTCTATCCTTTCCCAGACAAGCAGCCCACCCTACATTTGATAACTTGCCATGACCAGCATTTAAGTAAGGCAGATGTTGGAATCTCAGGGTTTATCTGAGTTCCATGTCTCCAGATATAATTACTTGCTTAGGCATTTTCCCTCTTCTCTACCATTACTATTCTTTTGAATAGAATTACATATATTAACTGTTTCTTAAATCAGCACTGTTTCCTTTCAAAAGCTCCTAATTACATACAGATTAGAAATAGGCTTTAGCCCCAGAATGTTTCATCACAAGTTCACCCATTTTCTTCCTCTTAGATCTTTCATTTTCGAAAGGCTTTTTCTTTTTAAATTCATTAACAACGGAAAATGATGAAATGTAATCTAGACAGCTTTTTATGACATTTAAAACCAGTACTTTTGTTCACAGAGATAAAAAAAAACAAGCGATAGGCATGAGAAAAATGTTCTAGTTGGAATGGATGGCTGAGCTAAGGATACAAATGATGGGAAGACAGAAGCCAAAAGATAGAAAGAAGGTAGTGTTTATATATTTGAATTCAGGGAAGAGCATTGGCTCTGGAGTCAGAGCACTGGGTTTCACATCCTTATTCTTCACCTTATTACCTCTGACCTCCCTCTGTCTCAATTTCTTCATTGGTAAAATGTTTCAGTTGGCCTAGATGGCCTCTGAGGCCCCTTCCAGCTCTGGAGCTGTAATTCTATCATCCACTATGTAGAAGGAGTATTCTGATTCTCATTCTTGTGAACAGGAAGGAATTCTGTTGGGTTTTTTAACAAGGATACCATTGTTTTCTTATTGTATATGGAGGTAGTTTGGTCAAGAGATGGGGATACTAGCTTCAGTGACAAGCATCTTGTTTGATTTTTGGTTCTGCTGCTTATTATGAGTGGGATATGGAGCAAGTTGTTTTGCTTCCCCCTGCTCCTGTTCCTAAATCCATGGAATGAGAAGTCAGTTGGTATGACCTCCAAGATTCCTTTCCAATCAAAATGTGATGAGATATGAAGCCCCTCTTGGAAGAAGTACACCATTTAATCAGCCAGCAAATATTTGTAGAGAACTTATTGTGTTCATAGCACCATGGTAGGTAAACTCCATGAGGTGCTATAACAAACCAGGAACTAGGTCAATATACCTGAGGTCTAGTCAACACATCTCCCACTTTGTTAAGGAGCCTGTCAATACCCAAAAAGGCTCATAGAGATAGCTGTCAAGACCTCCCAACTTGCCTTACTCAATTAAAGGTCCTCCTTCTTATTATATCTAAGTTAAAGTGACTTAATTCTATTTTCTACTTTCCTGATTCTGGACAAAGGCAATGCAGTCCTTCCCCATCTACCAATGTAGCTGTACCAAGCCTCTGGACATTGCCTTGAGACTCCAGTACGTCTAAAGAAAGCACTAGAATTGGGGTTGCTATGGATTCTTTTGGCAATCTGGCAAAGCCCACAAGCCCTTTCCCAGAATGTTTTAAAGTTCAAAATAAAATATATAGGATTACCAAAAAAAAAATCAATTCTATTAAAATAAAGATGCATTTTTCCCTATCCTGGTTCATTGGACTCTCTCCACCCCCCCCCAAAAGAACCCCTGCACTAGAGACATTGGGGCAGGGGCAAAGTTAGCCCTTTTTGCCAGCATTCCCATCCACCCAGCAGAGGCCTCGATCCTTATCTGACAATCCATTTGGAGAGAGAAGATGTCCACAAGTGAAAAGTTACCTACCTATATACAAGTTATGATGACATAAAAGCTCCTTAGTAGCAGCATTTTGTGCATCCCTTCCATCCATTCATTGCACCCAGCAGACATTTAGTATTTGTTCATTAATGTCCCAACACAGGAGGTACTATATGATGAGTGATCAGTGAGGATGAAATAAGTAAAGCTAATGTTCTGAGTGAGTTTGGAAAAATGAGGTGGTCAGAGGAAGCTTCACGGGAGAGAAGGGATATGAGCTGGGCCTCAGTTTGAGTTTGAAATCGCTGGGAGCTTTGACTTAGCCTATCCCACTTATTTGGGGTGTTTCCTCTCCATTAGTGTTGGCCCTTGTCCAGCTCTCTGCACGGCGATGAAAATAGCAAGGCCTCAGAGTTTTATTGGGCTGGAAAGCTGTATTTGATTTTAAACTGTAATTAATCCCTCTGAGATCTGGAACATTGTCTTGTGAATTATTTATGATATATTCCAGGAAATGTTGAAGAAGAAGGGTTTTAATTGCCAGATGAGGGAAAACTTTTTAATTTGCGGAAATAACCATCATGTAAGTTACATATTTAATTGCTTTACTTCATCCCTCCATCGTCCCCCTTTGCTGCTGCACATGATATGGAGGTGACCCCGGGTCTTGAAGCTTGGGTCAATGAAGCTCAAGCCATGGCAGTAAAGCTGACAGATGTGGGCAGAGGGCAAAATCTCTTGTCTAAGAACCCACCTTGCTAAGTTTAAGGAGACTCCAGCAGGCAGTGAATTTAATCACATAAAGGCCATCGCCTAACTCAGAGTTTTCTACCTGGTGAAGCATGCCACTTTCTTGGGCAACACGAGTTCCTCTAATGAGTCCCATGATGCAGTGGCCAAAGTCATTGGATATTGTCAAGTGCAACTGATTCCCTTATAAATCCACCTTTTTCTGTGGAAAAAAAAATCAAAAGTTGATAAAAAATGCAACTGACAAAGCAAATGGGGTCTGATGGACAGTAACATGGTACAACAGAAAAAGCACTAACTTTGGAAGTAGAGGATTTGGGTTCAATCCTTTCTCATTCATTTTCTGTGTGACCTTGGGCAAGTCACTCACTGTGCCTCAGTGATCTCATCTGTTAAATAAAAGTTTTGGATTAGATCCCTTTCATCTCTAATTGTTTGCTCCTGTGACAGTGATTGCAATTTAGTAATTATTTAACACAGTGTGGACAAGAGATTACAGTTAACTAGTATTGGGAAGGCTCAAGACCCAGATGACTTATCTGCTGTACTTAAAGGAAGTATATAAACTCTAGGTTTGATGGTTTTTTGGTAGATGTTAAAAAGTACCCTCTTTTACAGTCCGTTACCTTTCTCAATAGCATTCTTTTTGGTAAGTATAGTATACTCATGCAGTTTCCCCAAAAGTAGTTTTCAAAAACTTTTTAAAGCCTTTTAAAATTTAAAAAAATGTGAAAAATGGTTATAAATCATTATGAGAAACACATAGTCATTAAAATCAAATACTATTTTATTTTGATCATAAGGACTTTTACCCATAGATATCTGTTTATTTTTGGTGATGTTGTATAGTTAGAATTTGTTTGGGTATTAAAAAATTGTAAGAAATTTCTGGTTTTATTGGAAGAAAAGCCAAGACAAGAACTATTTGCATAGATAGTTGTATGAAAAGTAGCAACGATCAACTTAGTTTAAAGGTGGAGCATCATTACATAAAGTTTGGAGGCCATTATACTAGGATGTCAAAGGGCTCTGAGCTGTGTGAGTTTAGAGAATGTCCACAACAAAGAAGTCAGAAGTCCTTAAAGTACGGACTTGTATCATCCATAGTTTCAGCAGACATGGGACTTGTCAAGTAAATCTGTTTTGAAAGGGGGAAAATCTTCTTGTCAAGAAAGGTAAAGTCAAATTTAAATATCATTCCTGAGTGCTAAAAGTCTTTCCACAAGCTGTGGAAGATGTGTGCGTGTTACATGGCAAAGGCTGTTCAAGGCTGACTGTCTCCCTTGGCTGACTTGATTGGAGCTTGGGTTTGGGGAGCACGGGTTTTTCGGACACTCTGGGAACTTTCCCAGGCAGAAATGGAGCCAAAAATGGCGTAGGAAGGAATTAGAGCTGATGGGAAGCTTTCCCATCTGCTGCTCTAACTGGCACATTCCCTGCTGGTCCTTAAGCACCCACGCACAGACCTGGGCAGGACTTGGGAAGCCAGAGGGGTGCTGCCACCCCGTACCAGCCCTTGATCCTCCTGGGGCCAAAGGCCTAGGAACAAGCTGCAGAGAGGACGTTGTTTCAAGTGTGGCCCACTTTGTTTTTTCAGGTCTATAAAGGAGAATTTCAGCTTCCTGATTTCCTGAAAGACAAACCTCAGGTACAGTATCTACTCGCTGTCTTTGATGGGTGCCGCACGGACTCTGCGACTGCCCATCAGAGGTAACGCTGGGTATTGGGGAGGGGCGACCGAGGGGCTCTCTGCATGCCACTGCTTTGGTAAGACGGCCTGCCCGCAGCATCCTTTGAGCTGTTTTCTGGAGCTTTTCGATTTATGGAAGCGTGTCACTGCCGTGAGCAGACCCGTGGCCATCCTCCCTCAGATGGGGAGCGATGGAAGGTGGGATGGTTGCTGTTACGTCACACCTCTGGGCCCCTTCCCGTCCCCGCTTAAGTGGAGCCGTGATCTCATCGACACCACACCCCTTTGGGTGCTCCCCCGAGCAGGGAATATCTGTGGCCAGAAACACTTCCACCCTCCCGAGCACACGTGGGAGAGGGGGGATTCGGAGTCAGGAGAGACCTGGATTCAGATCTCAGCTTGACATTTCTTGACAGGTCTTCTCATGGCTCTAAGACTCAGTTTCCCAATCTGTAGAATGGGCACAATATTTACCCTGCCTACCTTCCAGGGTGGCTGTAGGGAAACTCCTTCCTGCTCCCTAGGATAGTGACGGCTCCTTCCAGCCCATGCTACCGTCATCAATCATGTCATCACCCCTCGCGCCCCAAATTGTAAGAGAAGATGCGGTGTCCAAGCTTGCCCCTGCCATGAGTCATTGCAGACTTCCCAGAGTTCCTGAATCATGTGCCAGCCACATAACCAGAACACAGGAGGGCTTCCCCAGCTCCGTCCCTGCAGTGGGCTGGCCCCACTGCTACACATTGCCGGTGAAGACACTGCCCAGAGCTGGGCTTCTCTTTGGCATCCGTAGAACAGGGACCCCACAGGAAGCCAACCTGCACAAAGTGAGGGTCGTCATTCTGTAGATTTGGAGTTGGAGAGAACCCCAGGGCAAATGGAGCGGCCCCACATTTTTCCCATGAGGAAACTGAGGCCAAAGGAGGGAAATGACTGGTCCAAAGCCACCTGGGCAGTGTCTGAGCAGAAGTTTGAACCCAGCTGTCTCTGCTAGCCTGCTCCCTCCCCCCCCTCTCTCTCTCTGTGTGTGTCTCTGTCTCTCTCTCTCTCTCTCTCTCTGTTTCTCTCTCTCCCTCTCTCTCTCTCTCTGTCTCTGTCTCTCTGTCTCTCTGTCTCTGTCTTTCTGTCTCTCTCTCTGTCTCTCTCTCTCCCTCTCTCTCTCCCTCTCTCTCTCTCTCTCTCTGTCTCTCTCTCTCTCTCTCTCTCTCTCTCTCTCTCTCTCTCTGTCTCTCTCTCTGTCTCTGTCTCTCTGTCTCTCTCTCTCTCTGTCTCTCTCTCCCTCTCTCTCTCTCTCTCTCTGTCTCTGTCTCTCTGTCTCTCTCTCTGTCTCTCTGTCTCTGTCTCTGTCTCTCTGTCTCTCTCTCTGTCTCTCTGTCTCTCTCTCTCTCTGTCTCTCTCTCTCCCTCTCTGTCTCTGTCTCTCTGTCTCTCTCTGTCTCTCTGTCTCTCTCTCTGTCTCTGTCTCTCTCTCTCTCTCTTTCTCTCTCTCTGTCTCTTTCTGTCTCTGTCTCTCCCTCTCCCCCTCTCTCTCCCTCTCCCCAGCTTTACCCCCTGAGAGGTAGCAAGGAGGACATCTACCTTCTGGCTGACACACATTCATTTATCCTTCTCCTCAGAGACTTTTAAGGACTCTGAAGTACATTTAACGAATCTCTTTAGGTCTAAATGGGGAAACTATGTTGTGGGTGATTTAAAATATTAAATTGGTATAAGAGGAAAACTTCTGAGATTTACTCACTGAGCAAAAGAAAGGCTGTTTTTGTCCTTCTTCTTTTGAAGTACTACTACTACTAACAGGGACAGTTGGGTAGCAGTGGATAGAGCACCAAGCCTTGCGTCTGGGAGACCTGAGTTCAAATTCAGTTTCAAATACTTACTAGCTGTGTGACCCTGGAAAAGCCACTGAACCTCTGTCTGCCTCAGTTTCTTCATCTGTCAAATGGAGATGATAATAGCATTTACTTCCCAGAGCAAAGTAAGATAATAGAGAGAAAGCCCTTTGTGAGCCTTAAGGCACTCTGTCATTGTGAACTATCATTTCTACTACATTTTCCTTCTTTTGTGCATTACTCGTGTCATTTTCTAAGATCTTAGGATTCTTTCCTATCTCTTTGCCTCTCTTTTCCCCATGCATAGTGTTCCTTCCTTTCAACCCTGTCTCCAACTCCTTCAACCTCCCAGAACCCTCCTGCTTCCCCCCCCCCCCAGGAAAGGCTCTGCTGTCAGTCATTTATACTTTGGTGTGAAATGAACCCCAGGGATATCAGTATTTTTCCAGTAACTAAAAGAAGCGTCTGAAAGGCTTTGTTCACTATTTAAAGAATTTCAAGCATCCTGGAGCCAGATAAAAAAGTATCCTGGATATCTATTCAGTAATAGAACAACAACAAAAAAAACCCAGGTCCACTTGGAATTTCTTGGACTACCAGTTGGGAGGCGCTATCACAAAAGAGAATGCTGCCTGTCTCGGAGGCCGATGAAAGGATCAGAAAGTTCAGTCACGATCCGTTGTCCAAATACAGGGAAGCCCACGTGGCTTAAAGGCCTCCATGAAATGTTTTCTGACTGCGCAGGGCACACTGTAAAGGGACGGCGCCACGTAAACGGAATCCTCGTTGGCACCGTTCACAGCAGCCCTCGCCGCAGAGCTGGGCCTCGTACCTCACACCTTACCCCTTCCGCGCTTGGTAGAATGGGGCTGGGAGCTGGAATTTCTGAAAAGAGATCTTCGTCAACCCCATGCCTGACTGCTCTGTGGAGGTCCTGGCCTGGAATCTTTGGTTGGGGGCAAGCGATGGATTTGGCTTGTTCAAAATTGTTTCCTATGCAATTAACTGTAAACAGGATCACCAAATAGGCCTCTGTTTCATTCTGATTTATACTTAAAAGAAATCTACCTACACGTCTGTCACAGCGTTTTAGTTCTTCCTTCTGTTTTGGCTGTTTTCTGTTTGTTCGTTCAGCTCGTATTTGTGTCTAGCAACATCTTTCCCTGCCCGCGGTGGGGAGGCATGCACTGTTCTGGGCTTAGTTGGGTGGCTTCGCATAACTTCATCTAGGCTATTCATAACTGTTTTATAGTCTCCATTTGTAGTATTTCAATGGCATCGTAATCCTCGATCACATCATTACACCCGAGTTTATCCAGCCAGTCACCAACTGCCAGATAGGCGGGTTATGTCCAGTTCTTGGTGTAATCCGTGTGTCATTTGGGCAAAGCGGAGCGAACCCGTTTCTCTCCATAATCTCTATGGCACTGATTTCCGCTTACAATTTTCCCTGGGAAGATCAGAATTTAACTCCTTTCTACGGACTCTTAGTTCTTCTGCAAGCATGTGGGCTAACCAGCCACCGGACAGGGGACAGCTTCTTCCTCAGTTGGGCAATAGGGGGATTTCTCTCTAAGTCCACGGGAGCCTGGACACCTCTCTCTTGTCCTGCCTTTTCTCATCGAAGCCTTACGTTCCTTTCTTCTCTTTGATCGAGTCTCTTTCCTTGCTCTTCCCTTTCACATCAGACTCTGGCTCCTAGCGAGGAGGACCTTGCTTTCTTCTTGAGGCCACATGAATGCAAAGGCTTTCAGCCAGGTCAGCGTGTAGCCTTGCTTAATTCATCCCGTGTCTCTTGGGGGGGGCCCTCTGGAGCGTCCCCCCTCCCTCAGAGGCTGTTTGTGTCCTTGTACTACTCTATTAAACAATGTGTTTCTTTCACTCCGCCCGGATGCAGAGCTCATTTCAGAACATCTAGAGCCCGGGTCTCCGAAGCTTCTCTTTCCTTCTTTTCCTTCCATGCAGAGGAATCCTGAAATATCTGCGTGTTTGACTGTAACCTCAACCTTCAGAGGGAGTCGAGAAGAGAACCTCACGCCGCTTCTCCCCACCCAGCCGCCTTGGTGTCACTTTTCCTGTTTCACTATGTTTCCGTTGAAACCATTTTATCTTTAGTTCTGGAAATGTTCACAGGTCCCTAGAGGACCAGTGGCAGAGCCTTCTTCTCTCCTCTTCGGGGGAGGGTGGCTTCAGGCGTGGATGGAGGAGTCACCTTGTCACTTTAGATGGCTCACCTCGACCACCTCTTTCTAGGAGGCAGAGAATTGGGGTTTGTTTGATCTTTACACAAAGACAAGGAAGAACCACAAAATGGTATCAGGCCAGGAGAGAATAAACTCCACACATTAATATGAATCATCATTCCATAAACAATGCTCCAGTCACTAATCAGGAGAGGAATGCCCAGCCATCGTTTCACTCCCGTGCCCACAAAGATGATAAACGATGGGGGTAGACAGCGATGGAGGGCTGTGGAAAGCTCAGCTGGTGGATCTGGGAATCCGGCTGACCTTTATGTAAAACAGTTTGGATTTGTGCTAAGACAGTGACTAGAATGCCCCGTTCCCAGGAACCCCGAGATCCCACTGCTTGGCACAGATCCCGAGGGGCCAGCGTTCAACTTAGACCTTGACCGTTCCAACATTTATAGCCGCCTTGTGAGACAGGAGACAAAGAGGCACCCCGAACCCCGACAGTGAAGCTGGAGGGGGTTGTGCCATCTCTCTTGTCCTGTCTGTCTGCCCACTAACAAGCATCCCTTTGAGGTACTCCCGTGAAGCTAAACCTTGGCTCCCTGGGATGGTGGCAGAGCATTGCTTAGCTCTCCTGCCCCGCTCTGTAAGCCACATCTCCCTCTGCAGAAGCTCATGCCAGGTGGCTGCCAGTGTCTGGGGCTGAAGGATCTTCTTAGGAGGCAGAAGCACTTACCAGGTTGCTGTTGCTGCAGGGCCCAAAGTAAGACCAGCTTCTGATGCAGGGAGAGCTTCCCAGGAGCAGAGCCTGCATTCCAACGGAGATCGGTGCCCTTCGCTGGCTTTGCGATATTCTAGAGAAGCCTCAGTGGCTTTAGCTGGACAGATGAGCTGCCGCAGCCGACGTTTTTACAGAGGGTGGGAAAGGGTGCTCATCCTCCTGCTCCGTCTCTTGCATCCTCCGAGGGGCTATATTTCTGGAGCAGTCCCTGTCTCTGCCTGGTGCTCTCACTCCCTCACCACCCGTGCTCCTTGGCCATCCTGCTCCCACCTGCCGCCATTCTCCCGAAGTCGCCCTCCCAAAGGATAACGTGCTTACCTCCCAATCCGGTTGCCTCCTGTTGGATGCCCTCCCCTCCCTTCATTCACTCGGTTCTCCTCCTCCCTCCCTAGCTTCAGTGTCTTGAGCAGGGGCTCTTCTCTTCCCGACCCCATATTCCCCCGCGTCCGGCCCCCTCCTCTCTGTGTGCCTTTGGCAGTTTCATTCATTCCTACGTCGTTGCCCGCCACCTCTGTGTGCGTAACCGTAACTCCCAAGTCTACATTCCCAAGCGTCACCTCCCCACGTCCATCTGCCCACGGCATGCGGCCACCGGGGTTCCCGGCCAACACCACAAATTGAATATGTCTGAATTGTTATCTTAGGCTTGACATGTTCTTCTCGGGCTCTTACCCAGGCATGAACTACTTGTTATGATTCACGCTGTACACCGGACTTAACCCCACTTCATTCGTGCCTTTGAAGATGTCTCTTTTCCCATTCTCTGCCCATCGATTTCTCCCCAGCCCTTCACACCGCCTCCTGGGTCTTCTCTGCCCTCAGTCGCTGGTCGTTCCCCATCCTCCTGCCTTCCCATAGCCATCTGTCTGCTTGTGTACGGATGTGAGTGTGTTTTCTTTGGTGTTAGTCTCGTCATCATTAGTCATCAAGCTCCAGGAGGGTAGGGACCGCCTCATCTAAGTTTTGTGTCTCTGCCGGCCCCTAAGCCCTGCTCTCTACCCATGAGTGCTTAGTAAATATTTGCTAAATTTGAATGTTATCGCCTAGAGATCTTTAGCTTATTGAAAACCAACTGAAGTTTCAGTTAAGAGAGTCTGGCTAGCAGGTAAGCTCAAGCTCGCTTTGTATGTAGGGATGATAATCCTGAAAATTGAAAATAATTTGTTTTTATATTACAAATCACTTAAGGACTTGGAAAAGCCATTAGGATAGCATTTTTATCATCATTTCCCTTATGGTGATGTAACCGCGAAAATGTGGATTCAAGACTGTGAATTACCAAAACTGTAAACATAATTTTTAGTGTCTTGATTTAAATAAAAAATAAGTGGTCGCCATGGGAAAAAATTCCCAAATATGAAAATACCCAAGTCAGCTGGGTTTTATGGAGATTTTAATTAATACAAATGAAGGAATTAAGGAAAGAGAGAGAGAATAAGAGAAAATAGTATAAAGGGCCTAGGCCAAAGGGCCTAGGCCTGAGCCTTAAGAGAGACTAGTCAGTCTTTAATCACTCACCACAAGATTTGTCCCACCACAGCAAACTCCCAAACTGAACTACAAACTCCAGCTAGTCTAAACTCCAACCAAGTTCAGAGAGAGCCAGCTCCTTTTAAAGAGAAATTTCTCTTATGTCACCTCCCCTAAATTTTCACATCTACCAATCACAGTAGACGTTTTCCCCAGGACTGCCCATTCTTAGTTCACATCTTCTTTTGTCATCACCTTCTCTGAGTAGACTAAAACTTCACACCTCTTTGCTAAGCTTTCCCTTTGTAACTTGTTTGACCTTTTAGTGATTAATTTGACCTTTATAGGTACTTAGCACCCTTTTGTATTACATCTAAAAATAGACCTAGCTTAAGGTTTTAGCTTCACTATAAGTATGAGTTAGGGACTTTTCATTGTTCAGTAAGGAGTTTACAACTTTATCTTCCCCTAAAGTATGCCTAAGTATGGGTGGAATAATGTTAAAATTCTCAATATATTCCTGATCAAGTACCTCCATTGTTTAAAATGGGGAATAGCTTAATCAGATCTTCTAAGGTATAGTCTGAGCAATTTTAAGATTCACAGTGATGATATTATCAAGAAGGCCTATTTGAATCATGGCAGAGTAGATAGCTAGCCTCAGAGACAGGGAGACCTGAGTTCAAGTCCTACCTCTGTCCTATACTATGGTATAGTATATGGTCTTGGGCAAGTCACATAACCTCTTAGTATCCCAGAAAATTCCCAAAGACCAGAAGTTGCAGAGGAAGTGTTGACCTGAATGAGCAGAGGGGATTCTCTCAGTTGGAAGTTTCCTTTACTGGTAATTCTCAAACTTTTTGGTCTCAGGACTCTTTTACACTCTTAAAAATGATTGAGGACCTCAAAAATCTTTTGTTTATATAGGTAATATCTCTTGACATTTGCCATATTAGAAATGAAAATCAATGTTTAAAATATTTATTTAAAATTATCATTAACTATTGCATGTTAACCAATTACACATTTTATGAAGACATTTTCTAAAACAAAAAACTAGCAGAAAAGTGGCATTGGCTGACCTATTTTTTGCAGATGTCTTTCATGTCTAGCTTAATAGCAAACGTCCATATTCTCGGGTCTGCTTCTTCCTTCCTTCTGGTGGTGAGCCCTGTTCTTTGGGTTGAAGTCTCTGAAGAAAACCTGACATCACGCAGATGCAGATATGGATTAGAAGAGAGAGGAGTGTTTTAGTAGTCGTCATAAAGCGTCTTAGGATAATAATGAAAGTAGGCTGGACTCCACCAAGGCCCTGGCAGGCCTTGGGGACCGCAGAGCTCCCTGCACTGTACTTTGAGGACTAACCCCGAACTAATGGAATGGCTGGCCTTATCCGGCTCTTTTATCCTATGGTGCACCAAGATAGGAAGGAGGGTTTGCATGCCACATCCGGAGTCTCAGCTATAGGACGCGAAAGGAAGTGAGGGTTTCAGACTTTCACATCAGGGCTGTCCTGGGGAGAGCCTCTTGCGTTGGCTTTAGTGGGGAGGGGGGCCGTCTCATCGTAGGTAAGCACGGCCCGGAGCCTGCACTTCTAAGCTCGTTTGTGGGGCCAATTTGCTTTACCCGCCTTTAATTGGTGGGCAGAGTGAAGGCCGGCCTCACCAAGGCCATCTGCCTCCATGTGGCGTTTCCACCCTCAGTCTGACATTTCAGACTTCATTCAAGTTCTTCCAGCTGTCTAGACGTCCCTGGCACTCGGCCTTTGCGCCCCTGTGCCTGGCCGGCGCCCCAGCTGGTCCACTCCTTCCTCACCGCCACCATTACTATCCCTCGTTTTCTTCCAGGCTCGTCTGCTGGGCCAGCTCCCTGGAGGAGCCTTTCCCAGTCCCCTTTGCTCCTCCTCCAGTGAGCTTGTGTTCACTTAGCTCTTTGCCCCTGGATACCTCCCAGAAGCACATCAGTCCCTTCCCGGCCTCCCGGCTCTTGGGGCCTTCCCTGGGTTTGGATCCATGTGGTTAAACAGAGGATCTGGGTTTGAATCCTGGATTTGCCATGTATTCCCAGGGTGGCCTTGGGTAAATCATGGAAGCTTTCCAGGCCTCAGTTTCCTCATCTGTTAGAATAAGTGGGCTGGACTAGAAGATCTCCGCGGTCCCTTCCAGCTCCAAGTCTGGGGGCCTCTGGGAGCTGTCTGGGCGCTTCTTGGCTACTGCTGCTTAGCGGAGGTCCCCGGGCGGTATTGACTGAAAGCTGTTTAAATCATTCTCTGCTTCCCTTAACAGAACGAGCCGGGCGAGTAGAGAAGAGTGGAGACTCTCCGTCACACCCAAGGTGATGGTCGGGGCGCCCTTCCAACACGGGGTGGTACAGTTGGGGGACGTCGTCGGGCCAGACTCTGAAGACCTTCCGGTCCCGGCCCTTGTTCCGGGGGCTCCAGAAGGCCGAGGAGACATGGGAGCGGGTTGGATCTGGAAGGGACCTAGACATCCTCTAGCCCAGGGTGTAGTGACATGACCCTGACTTAAAGTCATTAGAGACTTGGGTTCAAATCCCACCTCCTGCACGTGGTAGCCGTGTGACCACAGACGAGTCATTTCACTTCCCTGTGGGGCCTCCATTTCCTTCTCTATAAAATGGCTGGGGGGGGGGGGGGGGGGGGAGGCAGCTGGGTAGCTCAGTGGATTGAGAACCAGGCCTAGAGATGGGAGGTCCTAGGTTCAAATGTGACCTCAGACACTTACCAGCAGTGTGACCCTGGGCAAGTCACTTGACCCCCATTGCCTAGCCCTGACCACTCTTCTGCGTTGGAAACAGTACACAGTGTAGACTCTCAGATGGAAGGCTTTTTCAAGATGGCCGCGGTGAGTTCTACTGTGTAGGGCGATCACCGGATGAGGCCATCTGGGCCCACCCCCGCCTTGTACAGGGCAGGGAACGGAGGCTTCCAGAGGCCAAGGCCCCAGCCCGCCAGCCCAGGGGTGAGGCGGAAGACCCCGGGGTGGAGGGGGGCCTTCCCCCAGTCAGGACCCGCTGAGGAGGTGCCGGGCAAAGCCTGGGCCGACCGGGACCCCCTGCACATGCGCTCTCACTGCTGTTCTCACTCCAGAGCAGGGAACTGAGGCCTGGGAAAGGGGGGAGGGGCAGCCTCGGCCTTCCCGAGGCCCGAGCACATGACCACGGCCTTTGCCTTCCGCTTTTGGATTCTCTTTGAAAAGCGGTCCCTTCCCCCAGCGTTAGGGGGCGCTCTGCACCGCGCCGAGGAGTCCGCCTGCAAGGAGCCAGATCTGCGCAGCGCGGGGCTGGAGAGCACGTTCAGTAGTAAACCGCCCCTGGTGCACGTGGGCGCTAGGAGCCAGCCGAGGAGGCCCTGCTTCACTGGGCTAGGAAGGGGCGGGGTGCGCCCCCTCCCCCCTCGGGAAGGCGCTGAACACTTAGAGCCGCAGCCTTGGGGCTGAGCTTTGCTATCCAGCCAGCACTCATGCCAGACACTAAAAGTAGCCCCGCAGGCCCACAGACGGGAGGTCCAGGGTCCAAATGCGGCCACTCCTGGCTGGGTGACCCTGGCCAAGTCACTTCTCCCCCTCGCCCGGCCCTGACTGCTCTTCCCTGACTGCTCTTCGGCTTGGCACTGAGTCCAGGCAATGCCCAGTATTGACTCTAAGATGGAAGGTGAGCTTTAAACAATAATAATAAGGCAGCCCCTCCCCCCCAGGAGTCCCTGCCGGGCGGAAGTGGTCAAGGAAGGGCCTTTTGACCCAGACGGGATGGGAGAGGCAGCCGGGAGTCCTGGGAAGAGCCCTGGGGATGCCCCGCTGCTTCCCTCCTGGGCCATCTCGACCATCTGTCCCGTGGGAGCCCTCTTCTAGCTTGACGATCTCTGGTCTTGTTTCTCGGGGCGCAGAGGGCCCAGGCGGGAGCTCTCGGCCTTCTTGTATCTCTGGACATCCAGCGTGTTGGGGTGGGCTGTGGCAAAAGGGTCCCTGGTTAGCCCCTGCCTGGGCCAGGAGAGGGCAGCCCCTCCGCCATCTTGTTTCTGCCCAAGGCTCCAAGACGGTGAGATCCAAACTCCTGGTGCAGGCCGGGAGCTGCCCCTTTTGTCATGCCCAGAGCGGTGCAGGGTACCCCAGCCTCCCCTCCTGTCCTGATTAGGGCATGTTCATGGGCCCGGCGCCCCCCTCACGAGCAAGCCCGCAGAAGGCCCGAGCAGAGCTGGCTTCCGCTAGTTATGGGCTGTCCGTGGGCAGGACTACAGCCGGCTGCCTGGGTCTGGACTTCATCCAGCATCACCATCATGTGGCCATAATGACACACTGAACAGCATCCCAAGGTTCATATAGTGCTTTCTTTACAAGCACTCTTCTAGGGAGGGCATACAAGCTCCGCCATGTTTAAAAGATAAGCCCTCCCTGACTTGCCCAGATCTTGTCCTTGAGGTTTGAACCCAGGACTCTCCTGATTCAGTGTTTAGCATTCTTAGAGACCCTGCCAGGATCGTGTAGGACTTGGAGTTGGACTAGCCAGTCCCCCAAGTCCCTTCCGACTCAAATTCTGTAATTCTCCATTCCAGTCTCCCCTCCAACACTCCTTGTTAGCCGGGTAGCCATGACTAATGTCATGTAGGAATGCTGGGCTGGCATCCGGAAAACCCGAGCTCAAATCTTGCCGCCTATTCTTTCAGACTATGTGACCTTGGGCACCTCTTTTTCCTCATCTGTAAAATGGGGATAACCATGCCTCTGAGGGGGATCGTAAGGATCAAATGAGAGAATATCTGTAATAGAAAGTACTTTGTCAGTCCCCTTAGAGCTCTAAATAAATGCCCATCATCATCATCATCATCATCATCATCATCATTATTATTACTGCCCCCTCAGGCCCCAAATCTGCCAAAGTGGAATGGACAGCCTCCAGAGGGGGTGCATTCTCCAACCCCTTCAAAGGTTGTCTGGCAGAGGCTGGACAACCACTTGTCGGGTATGTCCTGAGGTTCCGCCCATCTCGGGTTCTGTGCCAACAACACCCGGCACCATGATCACTCAGGATGTCCCTGAGACCGAAATGAGATTTTATGTCGGTATAGAGCCGATCCAGCACATGTTTTTTAAGCAGCTGCCATGTGCCAGGAACCATGATGTGAAGTGCCTACATGCATGTGTTGATACACACATGTGTATGTGTGTGTGCATATATATATATATATTTTTTTTTTTTTCCCTAACCAGTGTGAAAGCCCTTTTCCATTTCCCTTCTCCCTCTGGCTCTTTTCCTGTACCCTGCCTCAGCGTGGGGATCAGTCGCGGCATGCCTGTAACCGTGTTCTGTTTCTTCCCCCAGGAAGGAATCTTGCCTTTTCAAGGGACAGGTGACCTCTAGGGATGTCGGTCCCCATGCTGAGATGAGTGGCTGGGACTCAATGACCTGTATCTTCCGCCTCTCCTTCTCCGTTCTCTTCTCCTCCTTCCTGTGTGTGCTTCCATCGGGCCCACTTCAGCCGTCACCGGTGAATGATTCCCTACCAGGATGCTCACGAACCTCAGTGGTAACAGAGCAAGACATCCCAGGGACCTAGCAGGGGTGAAGGAGCAGGAGGGGCAGAGCCCCCGCCTGGGTGAGCGCTCCCATCCACATCTTTTCCTAATCTGATGCCAAACCCCAGTGGCCAACGGGAGGATTTTAAACTGGAGCTGGTGTAGAGAAGATGTAAGGACCCACGCGTGGGGAGATGTTGGATTGGGGGGTGGGATGTGCTCGT
Source organism: Monodelphis domestica (assembly GCF_027887165.1). Taxonomy (NCBI): domain Eukaryota; kingdom Metazoa; phylum Chordata; class Mammalia; order Didelphimorphia; family Didelphidae; genus Monodelphis; species Monodelphis domestica. The sequence continues at coordinate 514,497,341 of NC_077228.1, read as the reverse complement.
GCCAGATGTTCTGTAGAACAGTTGTTCTTGTTGAAATCTTCTTGATGTGGATGTTAAATATCTTAATTATTTAAAGAATCACATGTTCTTTTGGAGAGGGCGGGGAATCTCATGTACATTTACAATTCAATGACTTTTGTATTTTATTTTTCAAAATAAAAGCTTTAAATGTGAGGCTTGTTAGTGGCCTCCCTCTCTTCTTTCTTGCCAAGGCTGTGTGTTCTGGGATACCAGAGCTGCTCCGGGCAGAGCCCAGCTGGGCCACAAGCTCTCTCGTAGCCCTGGGGCTCTGTTTCTCTGGGATGGTTCCATGGGAGTTTTGTTGTTTTGACCTTAACAACTATTCATCTGTTAAGCAAATATCTTGGTTCAACGTGTGCTTTTCCCCTAGCCTTTGATTTCCGAGGTCTCTATTCTAAGCCAGAGAAATTTCCCTTTACCAGCTGCTACCTAGGAGCTCTCTTGGTTAGCCAGATCATGGGCGACATGTTTTTGGGATCAGGCCACACGAGCATGGCCATTTCCCTTCAATCCATCCAGCTAATCTTCCTAAATGTTGCCTTCATCGGGCTAGTGCTGTTCCTGCCACCCATGCCAAGTCTAAACTCTGCTTGGCATTCAAGGCCTTTCACAATTCCCCCCCCCACCCTATCCACCCTATCTTATTTCCCACTGTTCTCCAAATCGTACTCCCCTTTACCCATCATCCTGCTCATTCCTGTGTCCATGTTCTCTCTCACTTGAAATGGCCTCTCCTCCATCCGTCCATCCATCCAGAAACTCCACCAGTTTCCTCATCTGTAAAATGAGGGGGTTGGACTAGATGGCCTCTGGGTCCCTTCCCACCCAATGTCATATAAGCTACCTGGGGCTTCAGTTTCCTCATCTGTAAAATGGGGTTGGAGTGCATGACGTGGAGGCCCTGCCCATTCTAAATTGATGTTTCTTGTCTCGCTCTAAATCTATGACTCTCTCACATCTACTCTCCAGGGCCTCAATTTCCCTTCTTGTAAAATCCCACCCCTAAATACAAGTAGAAAGTAGTAGGATGGGTCAGGGGGCCAGACTGCTCAGCAGATTGGGAAGGCTGTCTCAGCCAGCTCTGCCTCCGTTTCCACATTTGTAAGGTAAGCATCATGGTCCCTACAAAGAGTATGAACATCTTCCAAGGTTCTTGGGTTCTTGTGGAAGTCAATGGAGTTAATCCTGAAATCTCTCTCTGCATACATAGAATATATTTATGCCACGTCAGTGATGTCATGACGTGTTATATGTCAGAAGTCCATGTACCGTATGGATTTAATAAGATGAGAGGTTGCTCGTCATGATTTTAGAGAGCCAGAAAAGCCAGAGTTTCTGGCTAGGAGACCCTGAGCAAGTCATTTAACCCTTCAGTGACTTGGGCAACTCCCTAAGAGAAGAGGTTACAAAGAAGGCGATGACTTCTGATAGAGGGAGATTCCTCACCTATGAGTATGCAGTTGAATGCCAGGCTTAGTCCCTATCTTGTCCTTATGAATATAATATTATTAAGATATAGTAAACTATTTGTATGTTTATAGTCCACAGAGCTCTGGATCTTGAGTCAGGAAGACCTCATTCAAATCTGACCTCAGACACTAGCTTTGTGACCCTGGGCTAGTCACTTCCCCATGTTTGCCTCAGTTTCTTCATCTGTGAAATGAGTTGGAGAAGGAAATGGCAAACTACTCTAGTATCTGCTAAGAAAACTCCAAATGGGTCACAAAGTGTTGGATATGACTGAACAACCACAATTTCCTGATTCACAGGTCCAGTGCTCTATCCTCTGTACTATCTGGATCTGCATACGATCTTCCCTTGTTCCAGGACCAGCACTCTTCCCCCAGCATCGTGTCACCTCCCCAAAGAGCCCAGAACTTGCCCAGTGGCCTCTTCTAGCACTAAAGTTCCATAATCCACTGGCGCACTAAGAAAAATCAGAATGCATCAGCCAGAAAGGACCTTGTAGCCTGTTGCCTTGGACTTTAGGAAGGAGAAAACTGGCCCCAACTCAGTGAAAGGGCTGCAATCACATGATGTCCAAGCCAGGAGGAACCCCAGAGACCATCGGACCCAGGGGCCCTTCACCGACCCCTCGGCCAGTGAACAAATCCCCTCTCAGAATCATGTTCTAAAAGGCATAAAATAAAATCCATCAGATTCCAGAAGAAACAACTATATGGAAATACAACTGTCAAATTATTTTTTTAAGTTCATAGGCTCTAGATTAAGAATTCCTGATGTTGTCCAGTCTTCTCAAGGAAAGGAAGATTATGAGGACCAGAGAAAGACGATGACTTGCCCAAAACCACCTGGCTAGTGAGTGACAGATGTGGCAGTTACAATTTTGTTTCTCTGCTAGAAGTATTAAATATTTTAGAGGTTTATTTAAGATTAAGAATTAAAGAAAATACAAAATAAGAAAGCACATGCCTAGGAGGCATGAGAGACGCATCTGCTTGGAAGCAGAAGTAGGAAGAGAGACCCAGGAGGCTTTTACAGCAAGTTAAATAGAAATTTTGATCTCACCCAGGTAGAAATCTCAGTGAGATTACAAAGCATTCTGGGAAGTAGCCAAGGATTTCTGGGGATTGAAGTCCGGGGTTCAAATCTTCATTTTTACCCAGAGCCAGGTCTGGGACCCAGCACTCCGGACTTCCTGCCCTGTATTCTTTCTCTGCTGTTTGTTCCCTAATAAACAGCCTCATCAGGTTCATGGGTATAGTAATTAAAAATGGGTTTGACAAATATAAGAATTTTTTTATTGTGGTTTATTGTGGTTGCCATTTATAAAAATGCCATTTATAAAAAAAAATTTATAAAAATTTATAAAAAAATAACTTCTTAAGTCAAAATGACTGTTAGCAGCTTTATATAGCTGCTATATATAAATATATACATATATATACATACATATACATAAATATATACATATATATTTATATATAGCAGCTAATAGAGATATTAAAGTGGGAAATATAGGAAATAGGTAGAAAAAATCACCTAGCTACAAATACCCTAAATACTAACCACAAATGCAAATTCAAAAGCACATCTCACCAGAATCCAAGGTTCTAATTATGAAGCTGAAATCTGAAGAGCCAGGAGAAACTGAAAAATCCCCAAGAGCCCTCAGTGCACAGGAGGCCAAGACAGCTGAGTGTTCACCAGAGCTCATGCTGATAACAGTGTCCCACCTAAGAGCCGAGACAGACGGACAGACAGACAGAAACAGAGACAGAGAGAGATTTTTTTCTAATAAGTGACTTGTGAACTCTCTTATTTAGTGACTTCCTAAGTTTTAGTTCTTGATTAACTCAAAAGAAACAAAAGGAATTTTAAAAATCCCTTCACATGGGCCAGTGAGGGACTGGACTTGGGGGACTAAGTTGTGGCTTCCAGAGGAGAGAGACCCTGCCCTCAGAGGTCAGAATAACAACACGACAGCACATTTTTGCCCAAGTCTTACCCTTGGGAAAAGCAGGATAGGGTCTCTGCTCTCCAGGCTATGGACTTTCATGAGAGCCCCAAGCATGATGGGAGGGGAGAAGATTTGTTTTTATTCTATTGAATTATTTCTATTCCCGAATCCCAAATTGAAGCTCAGAGTCTTCCCTCATTCCTTTGTTCCTAGGAAACTCAGAGAAGGTGCCACCAAAGAATCTCCATGGTAGGCAGATGGAAGAGGGAGTTGGTGAGATTCCTCATGCTCAGAAAATAAAAAACTAATTTAAGCTGAGAGAATCTGTTAGTTCTTTACTCTCTCATTAAGGGGGCAGCTAGGTGGCTCAGGAGATAGAGAGCCAGGACTGGAGTCTGGAGATCTTGGGTTCAAATTTGGCCTCAGATTCTTCTTAGCTGTGAGACCCTGGGCAAGTCACTTCCCCCCAGTGGCCTGGCACTTTCTGCTCTTCTGCCTTGGAAGAGACACTTAGTATTGATTCTAAGATGGAGGGTAAGGGTTTAAGAAGAAAGAAAGAAAGATTAAGAAGGACAATCTAGACTGGGCAGAACTCTTTCTCTCCCCCTCCCCATCATCAGAGGACGGAGGGCTCTCTGTGATTACTGACCATCTAGCGGGGATGGGGACGAGCTGAGAGTTTCCAAAGCCCGCTCCCTCCTCACCAGCTATTCACCACTTAGTGATGTCTGGAGATATCCGAGGGAAGGGCTGAATAAGGAGCTCCCAAAGGGTCAGTTTATGGATCTGTGTGAGGGGACTTCCTGGTCTTTGATCACTGAGAGAGACCACCGACCAGTTGATTTATTGATTATTGCTAGCCTGATTGATACGTTGATTTTCTTCCCCAGAAGTCAGTCTCTTCCAATTTTGAATTGTCTCCCAGAGGAGGTGACAGGAAAGTCAGGAAGCCTGACGTTTGGTCCTGGGCCCACACATGGTCAATGGCTTCCTGAGCTGATTTATCCATAATTTATCCATTCCTTTCCCAGTGGGTGGGCTAGGATGCCTGGAGGAAATGTTTAAAAAATTAAAGTCAGCATGATTTCCTCATGAAAAATGATGCAGAAAGAATAAACAAGGCTTGTCTATGTGTAATGGTAATTAAAATATAAATATTCCCACACACACTAGGAAAGAGAGATTGGAGGCAGTGTTTAAAAAAAAAAAACAACTCTTTTGGAGGCAGCTGGGTGGCTCAATGGATGGAGATCCAGATCTAGGGATGGGAGGTCCTGGGTTCGAATCTGATCTCAGACCCTTCTTAGCTGTGTGACCCTGGGCAAGTCACTTGACCCCTATTGCCTAGCCTTCACCACTCTTCTGCCTCAGAACTAATACACAGTATTGATTCCAAGACAAAAGGTGAGGGTTTATAAAAAAAACAAAACAACAACCTATTTTTTACTGATACCATTTATATATATATATATATATATACACACACACACACATATATGTATGTCTCTCTGTCTGTCTGTCTGTCTGCCTCTCTCTCTCTCTCTCTCTCTCTCTCTCTCTCTCTCTCTCTCTCTCTCTCTCTCTCTCTATATATATATATATATATATATATATATATATATATATATATATATATATATATATATGGCTTTCTTCCTTCTCCTGCCCAATAAACCATCCCATATAACATCACCTCAATGCCTGTGTCATCATTTGTTCAGTTATCCTCTAATTGATGAGTGTCCACATTTTTTCCAGTTCTTTGATATATTAAAAAGCTGCTAACATGAATCATGTAGCCATGGAAAAATATTCTAAGTTAATTAAATAAAAATTTTCAATTCAAAAAAAGCTACTGAAGGGGCACCTAAGTGGCTCAGCGTATAGAGAGCCAGGCCTGGAGACAGGACATCCTGAGTTCAAATCTGGCCTTAGATACTTCCTAGCTGTGTGACCCTGGGCAAGTCACTTAACCCCAACTATGTACCTTTTACTGCTCTTCTGATATTTACTATCAATTCAAAGATGGACAATAAGAGCTTGAAAAAAAAAAGAGAGAAGAGAAAGAAGAGAAGAGAAGAGAAGAGAAGAGAAGAGAAGAGAAGAGAAGAGAAGAGAAGAGAAGAGAAGAGAAGAGAAAAAAGAAAAGAAAAGAAAGCAAAAGGACTCATTAAATGAAGTCTATTAATGAAGACAAACTATCTTCTCTTCTCCTAAGTCACCCCTAGAGCCCTATACAACTCCCCAGGCTCATAAAATACTCTCCAATTAAGACCCATTTGAGGTTATTAAAAAGTCAGGGCTTCATTTTCTAGTGAGCATCCAACCTCCCTTTTGGGAATTATCCAAGTATACAGCACTGTCCAAAGGGTCTCTCCCAAAAGTAATCTCTATACAATAACATACCTCACAAGTGTTTGTCCAGCCTCTTTTCAGAGACCTCCAACTAAGGGGAATTCCAAGTCAGAAGAGTAGTAAGGGTTAAATGACTTGCCCAGGGTCACGCAACTAGGAAGAATCTGAAGCCAAATTTGAACCCAGGACCCCCCAACTCCAGACCTGGTGCTTTCTCCACTGAGTCACCTGGCTGCCCCTAATCCACTACTTAAAAACAAGAAACCCTTTGTTGGAGGTTGAAATGTGAGGGTTTTTATAAAAGGTTGGACTGGATTATTTAAGAAGAGGTTTATCAGGGATTTGATTAATTCCAAAGAGATTTATCTTAACAATTTATTTATAAAATACAGAAAGAGTGAAAGGAAGAAAATCACAGAAAGGATAGGGTAAGATGTCTAGCCTAAGCACTAAGTATTTTGCTCCAGCCCGGGGCTCAACCCAGGCAGGGCTAGTTAGTCCTTAGTCGGAAGGGCCTCAGCCTTGAGCCAAGGACCCGGGGATGCAGGAAGCTTCCCTCAATATGGTAGGCGTCTCCTGAGGCTAATTCCTTCAGAAAATCCAGGAAAGGAGTCAGCCTTTGTCACTCACCCCACAAGGTAGTTTTAAGGAAAGTAGAAGCAGTCTGAGATCCTCAGTCAGAGCTTCTCCAAAGTCAAGTCAAAGACCAAAGAGCCCTTCACAGGAAGTTCTTGGCATTTTTAAAGACTGTTTCTTTTTGCCACTTCCTGTGACTTTCTTCCATTTTACGTGGACCAATTACAGCCAAAACTTTGCTTAGGACTGCCCAGGGGGTATTCAATCGATTCTGATTCGTCACCCACTATTGCACACATGGGTCACAGACCTCCCCACTCAAGTATAAGTGAGGTGTTTATGATTCTGGTGATTAAATCTAATATTGGGCAAGGGAGAATTAATTTAATCTTCACAATCAGGGGAGAGTTAATTTAATCTTCACACCTTACCTTCCAATTTAGACTCAACTCTGTGTATTGGTTCCATGGCAGAAGAGTGGTAAGGGCTAGGCAATAGGGGTTAAGTGACTTGCCCAGGGTCATACAACTAGGAAGTATCTGAGGCCAGATTTGAACCCAGGATCCCCTGTCTCTGGGCCTGGATATCTCTACATTTCTAACCTTTGTGTGTGGCCTGCTGGCTTTTGAATTCTTTTTGCAAACTTTAACTTTTTTACTTGTTCTCACTTTAAAAAAAGAAGTTGGGTACACTTATGATTTTAAAAATAAATTATATTGATATTATACAGTACCATACACATATTTTAGGCATTTCTGAGTTTCTAAACTTTTTCTGTGTTATCTGCTGACCTTCACATGTCATCTACAGCTTCCACAAAACTCCCTCAAAATTCCCATTTAATTTCTTATGTTGACCCAGGCTATGGCAAAACCTCAATGGGGAACAGATACCTGTAGTTAAATTTCAGCAGTTCAAGTTTGGTAGAGCTAAAGAAGTTGCAAGCCTGTTGCTGCCTAGTGCTGCTTGCTGCTGCTATATTCAGTTGGGTGGGAGAAAGAGAATTTCCCATCAGTCATATTGGTTTGAAAAGGAAAGACTCTCCTGTGTAAGGGGTAAATTTAGGTGTTTTTCACTGAAATATAAATTTAGTTGGTCGCCAGGGATTAATTCAAATCCCAATAAAAATACTGAAGTCAGTTTGAGAATTTTATGGTGATTTAATTAATATAGAGGGAAGGAATTAAGAAGAAGAGAGAGGGAAAAGGGGTATAAGATTTCTCCGGCCTAGCTTGAGCCAAGGGGAGTTCAGAGATCTTCCAGCCACAAGGCCTCCTCTGAGATGAGGGGCCTCCTAGGACGATGGCGTTTTTAGGAAAACTAAAGGTTTGAAAAAAAAGAATCAACCTAAACTCCGAGACAGCTCAGCGAAGATGCCTCACCTGAAGTAGGCTACTAAGCTTCTCCCAGTATTGTATCAAGGATGCTCACCGCCAAACCCGGACAATAGCTGCAGCCACACCAAGATGCCAAAATGCCCAGCACGCTGCCACCAGCCACCTCTCCGCCAAAAGAGCCAGAGCCACCTCTCCGTGAAGAGGCCAGAGAGAAGTGATGCGAAATATATAGACCATTTTTTACATCACTTCCTGCATCTCACATGTACCAATGGTAGCTTAAGCTTGACTTAGGACAGCCCAGGGGTCTGTCAGTTGTTTCTGATTTGTCATTTGCTAGCACATGTCTGTCATAGGCCATCCTCCTAAATACTTAATCCTTAAGTAGGGGTGTAGACATTCCTGTTTTGTTAGACTAAGCAGGGTGGAGTAAATCTAAAATTCACACCTGGATCAGAAGGACCATATACAAAGTGCAAATGGGCCAAAATCTAAATCTCTCCATTGCCTGCTCCCAACATCTTGAATTTCATCAAGTAGATTACCTAAGATTAAATTGATAAAGAACTGACCACCCTGCCTCCCACACTATACTTACCATGTATGTTTCATTTTTCCTGAACTTCTTGGAGGCAAGAATGGTTTGATTTTTGTCTTTGTAGATTTAAGACCTAGAACCCAGCAAATGCTTAATAAATGTTGGTTAACGGATTGAACTGGAAAGAAATAATTCTTGGGGGGAAAACCTAGAAAATATTTCAAAATTAGAATTAGAAAGAAAATTTCTTCAAAGAACTAAAACTAAAATCTTAAATCCTTTTGGGCATCTGATCTTTGGGGGGGGGGGGATGCTATGTAAGTATAGTTATATGTAAATAGACACTAATTTCAGCTGAGAGAATCGGGAAAGGCCTCAGATTTTTCTTATACATTTCTTTATTCTTGAAACTGTCCAATTACCAAAAAATAATCTATACAGCATAAATCTATGAAATGTGCTTTTTTCAGGTAGGTAAGGGCGACAACTAAGAATATATTGGAAATGAGTTTACGTTAAGTAACTAATTACAACAGGCAACTGGTCATTCTGGTACATTCACAGCATGGCCCAATATGTGTTTAAAAATGGACCACTTCATACAAAACACACGTATACAGTTTTCTTACAGGCCCAAGAAAAGAGCACCTATCACAGCTTAAAAAAAAATTGTATCCCAGGATTTTGAACTGAACTTTAAAGAAAATTAGAAAGAAATCTAGATTTTTAAAATTTTTTTTAATTTAAATTCACCCTGTGGGATTTCCCTCTCTTTGTGAGACTCATTAGTCAGGATAGTTTTATCTCACAGGATTTCCAATGCAATGTATCTGTGAATTGCTGATAATGAATGCATTGTGCCCATTCCCTATAGACGTGTCCCACTATTCACAATCCACCCAGCTGGGCATTCTGGGCTATTGATCACAGTGCTGCCCAGTGGCCTGTGTCTTTAAATCCACGGATTTGATATTGCTTGGCTTTTCATATGCTAATTGACGGCGAATGCTATTCAGCTATGGTTGTTTGCATTTGCATATCTGCTTTACAAAATGGTGGAATGGTTTTCCATTCCATCTGCTATTCCCTGGACTACTTTGCAGGATTCCATTTTAACTAGAATCAGAACTCTCTGCAAATGCCATGAATGGGAAGCATTGGCTGTAGAAAGCCAGAAGTCTTTAATCCGAAGAGCAGCCCTTGAGAATCTCAAGGGTTTGGGAGAGCAGGGATGGATGACTTCAAACCAGGAGCCCAGTTTTGTGTGTGAATTACCAGACACAATTGATCAATCAAAAAGTCCTGATGCAGTGACAGGGGGAGACAGTGCTTGGACCTCGATCACAATGCCTTTCCTGGGAAGAAGAGAAACTGGAAACCTGAAGGACAGAGAAGGCTTGCCAGTGGGCAAGCTGAAATGCTTGCTTAAATCTGAGGAAAATGCTTCCTCCACACACAGATGGCAAAGGATGCCAGATCTCCCACTTCCAGGGGGAAATCATGGACCCAAGTTCAGAATCTTCTCTGGAAAAAACCCATATTGTCTTGGGGAATAACCAGTAAAGTCTGAATCAATCATGCAAGTGGTGGCCCAGTGGCTAGAGCACCAGGTCTGGAGTCAGGAGGACCTGGGTTCAAATGGGACCTCAGACACTTCCTACCTGGGTGACAGCAAATCACTTCACCCCTATTGCCTAGCTCTTACCACTCTTCTGCCTTGGAACTGATACTTGGTTGCGATTCTAAGGCAGAAGGTGAGGGTTTTAAAAAATCATACAAGGCAGTAGGGGGCAGCTGGGTGGCTCAGTTGATTGAGAGCCAGGCCTAGAAACAGGAGGTTCTGGGTTCAAACCTAGCCTCAGATACTTCCTAACTCTGTGACCTTGGGCAAGTCACTTACCCCCCTTTGCCTAGCCCTTACTGCTCTTCTGCCTTGAAACCAATACACAATATTGAACCTAGGAAGGAAAGTAAGGGTTAAAAAAAATCACACAAGTGAATCATTACCATATCAGCAGGCACCTGAGCTAGAAACAAACGAATAATCTGATGGAAAGCATCCAAGGGGCCAAGTTTTCACATTTGTGCCAGTTCTTAGATCAGCAAATTCCTGGAATCAAGCTAGATGACATCAGAATGTAAAGTGTTAGATTACTAAATTGTTGCAAAAGAAAAAAGCCCCTGACTTGGTGATACAGATGGACAGCCTATAACACAGAGTGACCTGAAGAAGCGTCGGGGTCAGCCTGGGACAAATAGACCAAGATCAGCAGAATGTGCAGGGCACCCATCACTACGGAAGGAAAAAGGAAACGGTGGAAGGATGGGTACATGCCTCACAAAAGGGTACAACTATTTGAGAGATGGCCCTACTGTGCAAAAACTGTCACACTCAGAAAAATCCACCTTTCTCATTCGAGAATACTTCCTCATAGATAGATCATAGAAGTAAAGTAAGAGACAGAAGCTGATCTCCCTCCAAACCAGTAAGAAACGCAACTATGGACAGAGCCAGACCACTTTGAAAAGATAGGCAGGCGATGCCCCCTTGTGAAACACCTACTAAGTGCCAGCCTTTGTGCCAAGCCTGGGGTCAGGAGGGGGGTATACAAAGAAAGGAAAAAGAGAGTCCCTGCTTCTAAAGAGCATTGGCACCAAAAGAGGTGCTCTCTAAAGAGAGAGGGGGATTTCTGAGCTCTGAGAAGAGAACAGACCTTGGGAAGCCAGCAAGGATGCCACCAGCACTCAGAGGGAGTTGTATGAGGGCTCAACAAAGAAAAGGGGGTCTTCTGGGGCTTGCAGCAGTACCAGGAGCTGGGAGGTAGTTGCCTTTGTTACACGGAGAGCCTAGACCAGTGGTAGCAAACTCAAGTAAAACTTTTTGCCTAACCCGTCATGACTCCATTCAGGGTTTGCTTGGTAAAAAGATCCTGGCACTAGCTCAGGTGCCTGCCAAGACTAATAATTCACTCATGATTTTTTTAAACCCTTACCTTCTGTCTTAGTCGTTTGCCATTTCTTTCTCCAGCTCACTTGACAGATGAGGAAACTGAGACAAACAGCATTAAGTGACTTGCCCGGGATCACACAGCTAGGAAGTGTGTAAGACCAAATTTGAACCCAGGACCTCCAGTCTCCAGGCCTGGCTTTGCATCCACTAAGCTACACAGCTTCCCCCGCCCCAGACCATTTAAAAAAAAAACCTTACTTTCCAAGGCAAAAGAGGGGTAAGGACTAGGCAATGGGACCCACAGCTAAGACCAGATTTGAACCCAGGATCTCTCATTTAGCTCTCAATCCACTGAGCCACATCACTGCCTCCAAATCAGACCATTTTTAAGGAGCAGAGTCTAATCCCTCTGATTTTACTGATGATTTTGATGACAGCAAGAGCAAAAAATGTCAATCAACTCCATCCAAAGATTGACCACACCCCAACAAGTGACATTTCAAGTCCTATTTAATGAAACTTCTTAAACTAAGAGGATTCTTCCTTTCTCTCTCACTGCCGTATGCTTAGTGGACTACCCTGAAACATCTGATGAAAGAAGGAATTAATCCATTGCCTCCCTTTAATAAACTTGAAGGTGATTGAGGTGGCAATCCAAAAGGAAGCCTGGTATGGTGGAAAGCAAATATTTGGAGACAGGAGGCTTAGGTTGGAGTCTTGGCTATCCTTAGCACTTGTCACTAAGGGACTTCACCCTCTCTCTGGGCCTCAGTTTTCTTATCTGTAAAATGACTAGTTGGACGGGATAACCTCTGAGGTCCCTTCAAGTTCTAAGACAATGATCCTATAACAAAATAGTTTCTGAAAACCTCAGCTCTGCATGACTAAGAAGCCCCCAATATGGAGACTAACCTCTTTGCCCTAGTCAAGACTTTTTTTTGTCTCTATCTCCCACCTGAGCCTTTTTTCACAAGATGGAAAGCTTTTAAGGAATGTGAGATGACTTATCTGCGAGACACCTCTTCAGGCCTCAGTTTCCCTGACTCTAAAACGAGGTGGGGTGGACTAGATGGCCTCTGAGGACCCTTCCGGCTCTAAAATGACAACTCATCCAATCTTTCTCCCAACATTGGAGGACATTTCCAAATGGAAACAAGGGGAGCCATGTTTTTGTTCTCATGGGAATGTGGGGTCAAAGAAGCAAATCCAAGTCACCTGAAGTTGTGGTCCTCATCGGCAACTTGCTGTCAGGTTCAGCTTTGGCATTTTTTGCCCATCTTCAATCTAGAATTCTCCTTCAGCCCTGGGTGGGGGTGGGGGGTGGGAAGTAAGAGGGTGAGATGTTTTCACCATGGGGTTCACTCTGTCTCCCTGCTGGACTCCTGTGGAAAAGGTTTGATGGGTTTTGTCCATTAAAAGAGATCCTGGGGCTCCCTCTATGGGCAGGAGCTCAAGAACCATTTATGACGGGAAATCTCCAAATGCCATCTGCAGGACCTGATTCCATACTACAAAGGGGATCTCAAGTTCAGGGATGCTCCAGCCTTTGCACACATCCTGGACATCTTTGGCAGACTGGGGGAACCTCTGGGCCTGTTTACAGAAGAATGTTCTTAAAAGGCATTAAATGAAATGCTCAAGATGACAAGGGAAGCCAAATGCATTCAAGCCATTACCCAAATATATTTTTTGATAAAGAATGAAATGAGCTGAAGCAAGAGAACATCATTCACAGCCATAAAATGAATATGGGAAGAATAACTTGTGAATGTTTGCCTCCAGAGAACAAACTAAGAAATGGAAACACAAAAGACACCATCTATAGATAACGTAACTTTCTGTTGGACCTTTTATCATTTGGGGAGGAGATGAAGGGGTTAGATACCCAGAAATAAATTCTAATAAATAAGGAAACTTTTTTAAAGGAAGAAAAAGAGGGCAGATGGGTAGCTTAGTGGATTGAGATCCAGGTCTAGAGGCGGGAGGTCCTGGATTCAAAGCTGGTCTCAGATACTTCCTGGCTTGCACAAGTCACTTAACCCCCATTGCTCAGTTCTAACCACTCTTCTGCCTTGAAACCAATACAGAGTATAGATTTTAAGGCAGAAGGTAAGGGTTTTTAAAATAAAACAAAACTTTCTTTATTATTCTTAGGGATTGTTGGTTCTGCCTATTTCTTTTACAATATAGCTAACATAGAAATGTTTTGTTGTTGTTTGTTTGTTTTTTAAACCCTTACCTTCCATTTTTGGAATCAATACTGTGTATTGGTTCCAAGGCAGAAGAGCGGTAAGGGCTAGGCAATGGGGGTTAAGTGACCTGCCCAGGGTCACACAGCTGGGAAGTGTCTGAGTCCAGATTTGAAACCAGGGCCTTCCATCTCTAGGTCTGGCTCTCAATTCACTGAGCTACCCAGCTGCCCCCCCCCCAGAAATGTTTTGTGTGACTGCACATGTATAATCTACATCAAGTTATTTGCCTTCTCAAGGAGAGGAAGGGGAAGGAAGGAGGGAGAGAATTTAGAACTCAAATTTTTTAAAAACAAACATTAACATTTTGTTGTTGTTTCCATGTCATTGAGAAAAAAATTAAACGTAAATGTAAAAAAAGCTTTTTAAAAACAAGTTTAAAATTTCTGATCTAATTCATCCTCTTAGTTTTACAGATGAAGAAACTAAGACCATAAGAGTTTTCCAAGGCTACATAGATATTCACCCACTAGACCATACTGTGTAGGGGTGGCTAGGTAGCACAATGGTGACCCCGGATGTGTACTCTCTGTGTAGACCTGCGCAAGTTGCTCTATCCTGTTTGCTTCACTTTTCTCATTTGTCAAATGAGCTGGAGAAGGAAATGGCAAATCACTCCAGGTTCTTGACCAAGAAAATCTCCAGTGAGGTCATGAAGAATCGAACATGACTGAACAACAAGAACCAATTTTATATGGTTCCGTCATTCAATCCCTTTCAGCCAAAACAGAACAAAACTCGGAAATGTTGGCACGACGACTTCACTCTTCGTTGTTTTTAATAAACGGCTGCACTTGGCCTGTCTTAGATCAGATCTGGAATCTTAGCCATCTCCACTAACGTTCTGGAATGTCCCATCATGGACGAGGGGTGAAGGAAGTCCTTCCCCACCCTGGAAAGACTCTGAGTTCTGGGGGTGCTGCTGCTGTGGCTCCCATCCAGAGGAAAGCAGACCTTCTGCTGAACCTAAGCTTGAGCAGAGTCTGTGAGAGCTCGATGAAATGAAGGGCCTGCCTAGATCATCATTTGTGGATGGAACCCAGAGAGTCTTGCCAGTGAAAACTGATCCAGAGCCCTCCATCCGATGGACCGATTTCCCTGCTTCTCCCAGGGCTGGGCCTGACTCGGGCCAGTTTTCTGGCCATTGGAGCCCAATATTAGAATGAAATGAGACGGTGTCATCAGGGGTGATTCTATGGTGAACAATAGGAGGTTTGATGTCTCTGTGTGGTGGGATAATCAATATGGAGACACTTCAGTGGGAGGGAACTCAACATTTGTAAAAACAAATGTTAAAAAATTAGAAATAAATTTAATTTATTTTAGAACTCATAATTAAAAATAAATAAATTCTATGTATACATTAAATATAAACTTATTTTTTTAAACCCTTACCTTCCGTCTTGGAGTCAATACTGTGTATTGGCTTCAAGGCAGAAGAGTGGTAAGGGCTAGGCCATGGGGGTCAAGTGACTTGCCCAGGGTCACATAGCTGGGAAGTGTCTGAGACCAGATTTGAACCCAGGACCTCCCATCTCTGGGCCTGGCTCTCAATCCACTGAGCTATCCAGCTGCCCCCTGTATGTATATATTAAATATAAATTTAAAAAAGAATTCTGGTAAAAAAAAAAAGGGAGAGGGAATATGTGGAAGATTCTAAAAGGAACACAGCTGAGCAAAGCTCCCCTGAGTCTGAATTGTCCGTGGTGGTTTTCCAGCCTAGTAATTGGACTGGTAATCTTATGTAAAAACCTTTGCTGCTTCCTTTGCTCAGTGGACACCCTGAAAACCCCCAATGCTACAAAAGGTATCATAAATGGTCAGAGACAAGCTCACACTCTTTCAGACTCTCTGTGTCCTTTGTCTGTTATTTTCCCACTCTTAAACCCCCAATCCTATTTGTTTTCCAGTCTTTGGCTTCCCTCTAGGTGATCAGAATCCACAAGTGGATTTTTGGAGAATCTGGACCTCTTCGGGAACCAATACTCCATATTGATTCCAAGTCAGAAGGGAAGGATTTTGAGAAAGAGAGAGAGACAGAGAGAGACAGAGAGACAGAGAGACAGAGAGACAGAGACAGAGAGAGAGAGAGACAGAGAGACAGAGACAGAGAGACAGAGAGACAGAGACAGAGAGAGAGAGAGACAGAGAGACAGAGAGGGAGAGAGAAAGAGAGGGAGAGAGAGAGAGAGAGAGACTCGACTTGTTATTGTTCCAATGTTCAGTAGTGCCTGACTTTTCGAGACCCCGTAGATCAGAGCAGGTCAAGCCCTTTTGCCTCCAACCTCTCCCAAGGTCTGTCCAAGCTCACGTTCCTCGTTTCTGTGACATCATCTATCCGTGTCATCCTCGGCCGTCCCCTCCTCCTTTGGTCCTCCGTCTTTCCCAATGAGTCCTGGCTTCATTCTGTGGCCAAAGGGTTTAAGCTCCAGCTTCAGGATTGGACCTTCCAGGCAACAGTCTGAATTCATCTCATGAAGGACTGACTGATGTGATCTCCCTCCTGTCTGAAGGACTCACAGAAGTGAAGTTTGGCTTGTGAGAGCTTAAACGAGGAAGATCCGGGAGGCTTTGTGGACTTCACGTTTGACGAGAGTTCTGGGATGGCTCTTGAGATGGTTAGGAAGGAGTCTGAGAGTTGTTATTTCCAGGACAAGGAGAGCAGCAGACCTGCTCTCCTCTCGTCCTTGGGAGACGATATCTGGAATATTAGACTCTGTTCCAGGAGGGCCACGTGTTAGGGAGGATGAATGGGAGACCGTCCAAAAGAGGATGACGATGGGATGATGAAGGACAGCAGTTCACACGGCGTGGAGGTCCAGTGAAGGAACTCTGTGTGTGTGTGTGTGTGTGTGTGTGTGTGTGTGTGTGTGTGTGTGTGTGTGTGTGTAATTAGCCTGGAAGAAAAAAGATCCCCCTCGTATCCACACATGCCTTTGAGAACTGGAAGGACTGACTGGCATCTATTTTCCTTCATTCTATGAGATCATTAAATAGGATAATGTAGGTAAAAGTCTGGGATAGGTTAAAAAAACAACAGTGACTAGAGTATCAGGCCTGGAGTCAAGATGACCTGAGTTCAAATGTGACCTCAGATACTTACTACCTATGTGATCCTGGGCAAGGCACTTAAGTATTGACTTGTGGGCCTCAGTTTCCTCATTTGTCAAATGAGCTAGAGAAGAAGATGGCCAACCACTCTAGTATCTCTGCTAAGAAAATCCCATTTGCCTCAGTTTCCTCATCTGTAAGATAAGCTGGAGAAGGAAATGGCAAACCCTTCCAGGAGCTTATGTGTGTGACTCTGGGCAAGGCACTTAATCCTATTTGCCTCAGTTTCCTCATTTGTCAAATGAGCTGGAGAAGAAGATGGCCAACCACTCTAGTATCTCTGCTAAAAAAATCCCATTTGCCTCAGTTTCCTTATCTGTAAAATAAGCTAGAGAAGGAAATGGAAAACCCTCCCAGGAGCTTAAGTGTGTGACTCTGGGCAAGGCACTTAACCCTATTTGCCTCAGTTTCCTCAGTTTCCTCATTTGTCAAATGAGCTGGAGAAGGAAATGGCAGTTTCCTCATTTGTCAAATGAGCTGGAGAAGGAAATGGCAAACACTCCAGTACCTTTGTCAAGAAATCCCCCAATAGAGTCACAAAGAGTCAGACGCAACTAAAGTGCCTGAACAACAACAGGGAAAATGCTCTGTAAATATATTTATATTTTATATATTTATTTCTATATAATATGTAGAAATAATTATATTCCATGGTCTTACAGGATCCCAGAATGTTAGGATCACACACAGGCTAGGAAGTACCTGAGGCCAGATTTGAACTGAGGATCTTCCATCTCTAAGCATGGCTCTCAGTCCACTGAGCCACCCAGCTGCCTCCCACAGTACTGATTCCAAGACAAAAGGTAAGGGCTAAAAAAAAAAATTAGTGTCTGCCCTCAAAGAGCTTACGTTCTACTTTAGGAGAGGGCCATTAATCACTCAACAAGCATTTACTACTATGATCCTATGACTGTTATTGTTATTTTCCAAGCGCTGTGGGAAGCTCTGGGGACCCAGAAGCAAAAAGGAAGCAGTCTCCCCTCAAGGAGCTTATATTCTAGAAGAGGAAACAATGGGCACCCCAAAATTACTAAGTAGAAGTCATTGGGGGGTTTGGGGGGGACATTAGTAAAGTGAGAAGGCAGCTGTTTCCAAGCCCAGAGAAATTTCCTTCATGTCATTCTGCCTCCCATACCCAAAGCCTCTTTGGCATCTCAGAAGGACTCACTAGAACCCGTGCCCAGTTGACAAAGCCTCGGAGGGTCCAGGGTCAAGCTTTGGCCTCCAGGAGGCCTCCGGTCCTCACGCCACAACCTGGGGCCTCCTGCCTCCCCTTGGCCAAGATATGCCTCCATCAACATTCCAAGACATCAACCACATCCCGTAGAATTCAGGGCAAGGACAGCTGGAGGCAGCCCAGGCTTTCCTGGCGCGGAGCAGGAGGTTTTTGCCTCCGTCGCTTTTCTGTGGCTTCATTGTTTCTCTCTGTTCTTGCTGGTTCCCTTGACCTTGTATGAATCTGGTGATTGTATGAATCTCCTAAAAAGGCGAATCAGCACAACCGTGGTGGCCGGATCCTGTTCAAGGCCTCCCGCTCACAGAGGAGAGCCTGGGCAGGACGGTTCGCTATTCTGCAAGATTCTGGCCCGGGAAGTCCAGACTGGATACGCATGACCTTGCTTCTCCTGTTTCTGGGCCTCGTTTCTTTTCCACCTTTTCTAACCCCATTCCTCCTCGCTAAGCTTGCTGGGACATCTGGTCCCGATCTCCAGGACTTCCCACTGGTTGTTTCAGACTGGCCGATAGGGCAGAGCTGGCACTAGGAACCGTGCCAGGGACAAGTACCAGACTTTCCCCAGGGCAGCTGTAAGGAGCTCCCCTTCCCTGAGGATGGGAGGGGATGATCCCAGGATCCTAGACCTAGAGCTGAGAAGGACCTTGGATGCCATCTGGTCCAACCCTTTCATTTTATTCATGGGAAACAAAGATCCAGAGAGGCAAAGGGACTCAAGAATTATAGTATTCCTAGACAGAGACCTAGAGAGACTTCTAGGCGGTCTGTTCTGACATTCTCATTTTACAAAAGGGGGAAACTGAGGCTGGAGGAGAGGAAGTCACATCCCATCATGGCCATTGCCAAGGGAAACATATGGTGAGAGAGGCACTCAGTCCAGCCCGATATCTGAGGGCTTCCTTTTTTCAAGATTTTAATGAAAATTTTTTGTTAATTTGAACTTAGTAAGTATCAACAAACATAATTATTGTGTAATCACAAGTCTCTATGCTTGCACAACAGCTTGGTGTTGGGTTTTTCCCCTTTAATTGTTGATCAGTCATTTCTAGCTGGGTCTGACTCTTTGTGACCCTATGCAGGGTTTTTTATTGGGGGCAAAGATCCTTGAATAGTTTGCCATTTCCTTCTCTAGCCCATTTCACATATGGGGAAACTAAGGCAGACAAGGGTAAGTGGCTTGCCCAGGATTACACAACTAGGAATTGTCTGAGGCTGGACTTGAATTCAGAAAGAATTCAGAATTCAGAAAGGAGCCTTCTTGACTCCAGATCCAATGTTCTATCCATCCTGCCACCTTTTTTCCTTTAAGTATAAAGCAAGTTTATGAACTGACACAACCATTCTGGAGAGCACCCTGAACCATGCCCAAAGGACCATAAAATTATGCATACCTCTTGACCCAACAATACTACTACTGGGTCTGTGTCCCAGAGAGATCAGAGATAGAGGAAAGGACCTACTTGTACAAGAATATTTTTAGCAGTTCTTTTTGGGGGTGGCAAACAGTTGGAAACTGAGGAATTGTCCATCATTTGGGGATCAGATGTACAAGTTGTGGTCTTTAGTTGTAATGGAATGCTATTGTGACATTAAAAACAAAAATGATGATAAGGATGAGTTCAGAAATTGTCCATCACATGGGGACTGGACATACAAGTTGTGCTCTTTGGTTGTAATGGAATGCTATTGTGACATTAAAAACAAAAATGATGATAAGGATGAGTTCAGAAATTGTCCATCACATGGGGACTGGACATACAAGTTGTGCTCTTTGGTTGTAATGGAATACTATTGTGACATAAAAAATAATGAAAAGGATGAGTTCAGAAATTGTCCATCATTTGGAGATCAGATGTACAAGTTGTGCTCTTTGGTTGTAATGGAATACTATTGTGACATTAAAAACAAAAATGATGATAAGGATGAGTTCAGAAATTGTCCATCACATGGGGACTGGACATACAAGTTGTGCTCTTTGGTTGTAATGGAATACTATTATGACATTAAAAAAAAACAATGAAAAGGATGAGTTTAGAAAAACCTGAAAAGACTTATGTGAACTGATGCAAATAGAAACAAGCAGAACCAGGAAAACACTGTATATAGTAACAGAAATTTTGTACCGTGATCAACTGTGAAGGACTAAACTCTGATCAGCAAAATGAGGTTCTGAGATAACCCCAAGGGGCTCATGATGTCAATGCTCTCCATAGCCAGAGAAGGACTGGTTTGAACCTGGTAGTAGATCAAAGCACATCATCCTTCACTTTATTTCCCGCAGGAGTTTTTTCTTGTGTGTCTGATCTGTGTCTTGTTTCATGGCATAAGGAATATGGAAATAGGTATTGTAGGACATCCCTGGCATAACCCATACCAGACTGCATACTGCCTCAGGGGGTGGGAGGGAAGGGAGAGAATCTGAATCACAACATGTCAGATAACAATTGTTTCTACATGAAAGTGAAAAAATCATAAAAAGCTATAAAAAAAAGTATCTAGCAAGTTTAACACTTCAGCTCTAAAACTGTCCTGTCTCCCTCTGGATTCCCTTCTGTTCGTTTAAAAAAAAACCCTCTTCCTTTCTGTCTTAGAATTGATAATAATTCAGAAGAGTGGTAAGGGCTAGGCAATGGGGGTTAAGTGACTTGCCCAGGGTCACATAGCTAGGAAGTGTCTGAAGTCATATTTGAACCCAGGACCTCCCATTTCTAGGTCTGGCTCTCTGTCCACTGCTGCCCCAGGGCAGCTCTGCTGTTTCCATGCTGCTGAAGGACAGCACTCAGGGGAAAGTTTGCTGGATTCAAAGTGGGCAAAGCTGGGTTCAGATTCCTCAGTGCACCCTTTCCTATATGTGTGAGTTAGAAAAAGGTCCCTTAACCCCTTGGGCCTTGGTTTTCTCATCTGTCAAAAGAGATCTCAAAGACCTCTGGGGCCCCTTACAGCTGGCCCAGCTACCCTTCCCTAGTTCTATTCCAGCCAAGGGCAGCCTCCTTCCACAGGCTCTTCAGTCCCCAAACTCAAATGTCAGTGGCCAGAGCCCTGAGTTGGAAAATTCCTTCTTTGGAAAACTGACTTCCCCATAGACGATAGTGCAGCCTTCGCAGGGAGACACATACCCTTCCCCTCCTCCTCCTTGGCCTAGAAGCCTGGCAGCAGCCAAGTGGGTCAGGGATAACTGTTTCCCCCCGGAGTCTCCTGGGGATCCCTGGTCAGGGAAAGCATTTTAGCTATGATGGGGGAGGGACCTCTGGGAAACCTCATTAGCTGGGATGCCTCCGATCAGAACTGGGGAAGAGAGGAGGAACAATTTCAAAACCAGCCTCTGCTCCAGGTGGTGCCATGACAGAGCTGAGCTCGGGGCTGATGGTACGGGGAAGTAATGCCAGCAATCCATCAGTCAGTGTTGATGAAGCGCCTACTGTGTGCCAGGCACTGTTTAATCTCTGGGCATACAAAGACAAAAGGAAGACAGTCCTTACCCACAAAGAAGTACCTTCTGCCAGGGCATGAGATAAAGAGAGGGGACGTCCAGTGACACACAGCCAGACTTTGCCCCAAAGGAGACATGAGAAGATGCCTCCACCTCCAATTTCTTGGCAGATGGGATGCTTTATGGGTGAGGGGCATTTTTTTATTTGTTGTTTAGATTCACCAAAGTTTTTTTTTTCTTCTCTCTTTTATTCTTTGTCATAAGAGATGCCTCTCTGGAAGGAGGAGAGGGAGGCATACTGTGGGAAAGAGAATCATAAAAATTATTTTTTAAAAAGATTCCCCAGGGACAGCTGGGTAGCTCACTGGATTGAGAGCCAGGCCCAGAGATGGGAGGTTCTAGGTTCAAATCTGACCTCACAAACTTCCCAGCTGGGTCACCCTGGGCAAGTCACTTAATCCCCATTGCCTAGCCCTTACCACTCTTCTTCTGCCTTGGAACCAATATAGAGTACTGATTATAAGATGAAAGAGAAGGGTTTAAAAGAAAATTAAAATAAATAAATAAAGATTCCCCATTTCAAAATACCTTTCTTTTAATGCTATCCACATCTAGAGAAAGAACCGTGGGAGTGGAAATCCAGCAGAAAACATATGGTTTATTACTTGTTTACATGGGCATATGATTTGGGTATATGATATGTATAATATGGAAAGAGGTTTTGAGTGATAATGCATGTAAAATCAGTGGACTTGCTTGTCAACTCCCAGAGGAGGGAGGGAAGAGGGGAAGGAGAGAATATAAATCACGTAACCATGGAGAATTTCTATATAAATTTGTTACTGGAATAAAATAAAGGAAAATATGTAATGCCTTTCTTTTGTCTACTGCTCTTGTTCATTGGTATCCTCTTGAACAGCCACCTCCCCAGGGTTCTTGCATTGACCCCCAAGCTGACATTTCAACCATCAACCAATAAATATTGATTGTTTACTCTGAGTAGGGAGGAGGAGAAAATAATAGACCATCCCTTCCCTCACGGAATGAGAAAATGGAACCAATAATTCAGTTGAGACCACAAAGCATAGACACGTGAAAAGTTAATTAACGATAGATATAAGACAATCCATCCAAAGTGTTATCTGAGTGGTCTGGGCCAGTAGAGTTGTAGGAACCAGTGATCTTGGGAGGCAGCCTGGAGGCAGTGTCCCCTTCTCCCAGACTTCCCTGATTCTGTCCAAAACTCCCTCATCCCTAGGTTCTTGGTTTCCTAAACTTGGGGTCACCTTCAGTGCCCCACCCAAGCCAAATCTTGCCATTTCCACTTCCATGACGTCTTCTTTTCTCACACAGCCACCATCTTAGTTGAGGCCCTCATCATCTCTCATCTGATGATCATAAAGGTCTACTTGAAGTCTCTATCGATACTCCAGACCATCCCCTACTTAGCTACAACGGTGATTTCCCCAAAACATAGGTCAGCCACAGGTCCCCCCTTACTTGTCAAACCTCAGTGGCTCCTGGAATCAAATATAATCTCTGCTTGACCTGTCTTTCCATCCATTGGATGTTACTCCCCCTGAGCTCCTCCAGACCTAAGACTATTTGCACTCTCTTTCTTTGTATTCCCAGCCTTTAAGCTTAGCACAAGACCTAGAAAGTAGTAGGTTCTTCCTTTTTTTTTAAATCTCTACCTTCTGTTTGAGTCTCAATTCTAAAACAGAGGGACTAGGCAATTGGGGTTAAGTGACTTGCCTAAGGTCATATAGCTAGGAAGTGTCTGAGGCCCAATTAGACCCCAGGACCTCCCATCTCTAGGTCTAGCTCTCAATCCACTGGACTACCTAGGTAGTTGGTTCTTCTTTTTTTTTTTTAATCCTTTGCTTCCATCTTAGAATCAATATTGGGTATTGGTTCTAAGGCAGAAGAGTGTTAAGGGCTAGGCAATGGGGGTTAAGTGACTTGCCCA
Organism: Monodelphis domestica; assembly: GCF_027887165.1. Lineage (NCBI taxonomy): Eukaryota > Metazoa > Chordata > Mammalia > Didelphimorphia > Didelphidae > Monodelphis > Monodelphis domestica. Next base: position 514,474,150 of record NC_077228.1, on the reverse strand, counting down.
GGGTCACACAGCTGGGAAGTGTCTAAGGCCAAATTTGAGCATCTCTGGGCCTGACTCTCCATTCACTGAGCCACCCAGCTGCCCCCATAGTTGGTTCTTAATCAGTGTTTATTGACTGATGGCACACTGCACTACCCAGCCATTCCTTCTCTCCATGCCTTTGTCCTGAGAAAAGATGGACAATGCCAACCACTCTTCAGGTTGCTGGAGGGAGAAAAAGACTCTGGGAAGAAGTCAATATGAGTGGAGCTATCAATCTCCAACATGTTTTTGCTTGCTACATGCGAGGATTTGTGGAAATTTCCCCTTTGGGTGAGATGTAGGACTCTCTCTCTCTCTCTCTCTCTCTCTCTCTCTGTCTGTCTGTCTCTGCCTCTGTTTCTCTGTCTCTGCCTCTGTCTTTCTCTCTGTCTCTGTCTCTGTCTCTGTCTCTGTTTCTGTCTCTCTCTCTGTCTCTGTCGCTCTCCCTCTCTCTGTCTCTCTCTGTCTTTCTATCTCTATCTCTCTCTGTCTCTCTCTGTCTCTCTGCCTCTCTCTCTCTCTCTCTCTGTCACTCTGTCTTTCTCTCTGTCTCTGTCTCTGTCTCTCTCTCACACACACACACATTCTAAGGCAGAAGGTAAGGGTTTTAAAAAGAAAGAACCAATACTGTATATATTGACTTCAAGGCAGAAGAGCCATAAAGGCTAGGCAATGGGTGTTAAGTGACTTGCCCAGGGTCACACAACTAGGAAGTGTCTGAGGTCAAATTTGAACCCAGGATCTCCTGCCTCTAGGCCTGGCTCTCTAGCCACTGAGCCACCTAACTGCTCCCTCAACAAACATTTATTAAACATGTATTGAGCATTTCCTCTTTTCCTCCACTCCCCCCAATCCCCTGGGAAACTTTACTTCCTTCCCATTAATAATAGCTTCACATTTCTATTACACTTTGAGATCGGTAAAAACACCCTCTGCCACCACAGCCCTGGGAGCATGAAGCAGGCCTCCAGGTGCACCCTCAGCAGGATAGGAGGGGGGAGTCCATCACACATCCAAGAATCAAAAGCTGTTTGTTCTCAAATGATGGTCCAAATTGGATCGCCCGGGAACCTCAGACTGTGACTGGCTGTCAATATCCAGAGGACCCCTTATCCTGTGTTCTAGAGCACTAGCAGGTTTTTAACCTGAAGTAACTTCCAAGAGTCACATTTATTTTTCATAAGCTACCAGATCCTGTTTGCCTCTCGGAGTTCTTTGGGGCGGGGGGGGGGGGGGTAGGGGGTGGGGATGGGGGTGGGTAATTTTATTTTTAACAATCTTTTTTTTTTTTATAAAAACCCTTACCTTCCATCTTGGAATCAATACTGTGTATTGGCTCCAAGGCAGAAGAGCGGTAAGGGCTAGGCAATGGGGGTGAAGTGACTTGCCCAGGGTCACACAACTAGGTATTTTTAACATTTTAAACATGATGCTCACCAAAGAAAATGAACATTTCCATCCACAAGAAAGACTGGAAAACACAGATTGTACTTGAAACTGGGGATATTTGTTTTGTATAGAAAAGAGTAAGCGGGGCTTGGCCCCAGCCCCCAAGAAATCAGGAAACCCCCAAGTTGGTCCTCCAGGCATGGAGGGGTGGCAAGAGAGGTGAGCCTGAAAAGGACACCCAGGATGCAAACCTGAGTGACTGAAGAGGGTGGTGGCACCCTCCGAATGGGGACGGGCTTGGGAGGACAGAGAATGGAATGGGATAGATTGCAACCAAATCATCACTCATCTTTTGTGACTCATCTTGTCCTATTCTAAATAAAAAGGGGGAAAGAGGGAATGTGACTAGCCAAAGGTGCCATTTTGACCTCCAAGAAGCGCCTGCCAAAGACACGAGGTGATCTGGGGAATAGGGTGTGGATTTGGGGGCGGGGAGGGGATATTCCCAGCTCCCTCAGCTGCTGCTGGACACACCTGGGTCTGAGCTAGACAGTGCCTGGTTTAGAACTGCCTTGTTGTAGAAGAGGGAAAAATGGGAGCTGGCACAGAGGAGGGAGAGGGCAGAATGGGGGCCAAGGGTGAGTGTGCTTGTGTTAGAGATAAATCTCCCACTCTTCTACCATGGGGAGACAGGCAGCCCACCTGGCCACCCTCAGATTGGCTGATCACCCGTCCCTTCGGGTCAGATGACCACTTCTTTAGGGATCTATTCCAGCCCCTCCTTTGGATATCACTCAGCCAGGAGACCAATGGCTGACACTGCTGAAGGACAAATTGTTAGGCTACTCTTAGAAGTAAGACATTGGGGGGGGGGGGGAGCAGCTGGGTGGCTCAGTGGATTAAGAGCCAGGCCCAGAGACGGGAGGTCCTGGGTTCAAATGTGACCTCAGACATTTCCCAGCTGTGTGACCCTGGGCAAGTCACTTGACCCCCATTGCCTAGCCCTTACCACTCTTCTGCCTTAGAGCCAATACACAGTTTTGACTCCAAGATGGAAGGTGAGGGTTTAAAAAAAAAAAAAGAAGTAAGGCATTGCAGTATCCTACTGTTCTGTTTGCATGAATAGGCAGGATGCTCAGGATAGCCTTCCAGCAGGCTGCAGCTACCCTGGCTTGGACATCATCCTATCTTCATCCTCGCCCACTAAGATGACAACGTCTCACTATGGGCTGGCCAGCAAGGGGTCCTTCTGCTCTTCCCCCTCGGTCCCTGGGGAAGGCTGCCTCCCCGATTCTTTTCCTTCAATCTTTCCCAGTCACTCAACAGGCCCTCATCTCCCAGCTGCTGGCCTCGGGTTTCTGGCCAACATATAAACAGAACTAAGTGGGAAATTCCATACCTAAAGGAAATGAATGACATAAAGGAAAAAGTGGAAAACCAAACCATGATTGGAAACATATTGTTGGTGACCTTGTTCCACCCTCTCCATATACCTCTGGGATTCTTTTCCTACATTCTTGAACAGCCTGCCTTTAGAGGTTGAAGGATAGGGAGGAAGGAGCCAGCTGCCTTCCTTTCTCCTGTCAGCTTTATCATTTTTCCAGATGGCCTCCCCAAATAACATGTGACTCTTGTTTGAGGTCATGTGACATAGTGGAAAGAGAGCCCTGGACAGACTGGGCAAAACCTGCTTTGAAATCCTGGTTCTGATGCTAATTAACTGTGTATAACTTTGGGAAAGTCAGTTTCTTCATCTGTGAAATGGGGATATGACTATATTATATCTATATCACATAGGATTTCCTCTGGTCCAGTGATAGACAATCCCACAGTTTATTGATTCATCTTTGTTTTTATTGATGCTGTAACATTGAAGGAATGACTTTTAGTCCTAGGAAGTGGAATAAAATATTCATTCTTTTTCTGTGACAGCCCCTCTGCCCTGTTAGGCATGTGATTCTGACCAGGTTTAGTTTGGGGGGAGCCTGGCTTTTACTGAGGAGTTGGGTAAGCTCTCTTTTCTTACTTTCTTTGACTTATTTAACCCCAACTCTGACACCCCAAGGACAAATTATTTAAAGCTTGTTTTGTCTTTTGCCTACATCCCTCTAAGACCCTTCCTTATGACTAAATTCTGAAGGATTACAAATCATCTTCCCATATAAGAATGTGAACAATTCCTTAAGATTTTTCACTCTTGTTTTGCCATTTTATAACTTCTTCTGAGCTCTGTGTTTAGAAGTCAGATTTCTTACTTGGCTCAGGTCTTTTTATCAAGAATTCTTGAGTCTTCTATTTCATTAAATATCTATTTTTTCCCTTATAGGATTATACTCAGATTTTCTGGGCAGGTTATTCTTGGTTATAATCCTAGATCCTTTGTCTTTGGGAATATCATAATCCAAACCTCCTTTTCTTTATAGTGGTAGCTGCTAAATCTTGTGACTCCATAGTATGTGAATTCTTTCTTTCTGGCTGCCTTCCGTATTTTCTTCTTGATCTGGGAGCTCTGCATTTTGGGTATAATATTGCTTCCTGCTCTGGTATTTAAGTTCAGCGTATTTACTGTCCCTGATCCCTGGAATGCTCTGCTGTGGCCCCCATCCCACTGTCTACAGACCTCTCCGGTTTTATCCCTAAACTTTCCTGGACAAGAAAAATGACTCACTGTGACTTTGTCTTGGCTTTTCTGTTCAGAATTCATTCTGACTCATTTTCTAGGTTGTTAGGAAAGAGGTGTAAGGAGCTAAGGCAGAAATTTTAAAAACCAAGAAAGCAAAAGTTCTCTTTTTAAAAATATTTTATTTAGTCAATTTAGAACATTATTCCTTGGTTACAAGAATCGCATTCTTTCCCTCTCTCCCCTCTCCCCACCCCTATCTAATAGCTGACAAGTAATTCCACTGGGTATTACATGTGTCCTTGATCAGAACCTATTTCCATGTTGTTGATGTTTGTACTAGGATGATCATTTAGAGTCTGCATCCCCAATCGACCCATGTAATCAAGCAGTTGTTTTTCTTCTGTATTTCTGCTCCCACAGTTCTTTCTCTGGATGTGGACAGTGTTCTTTCTCATAGATCACTCCGAGTTGTTCAGGATCACTGCATTGCTACTAATGGTGAAATCTATTACATTTGATTGTGCCACAGTGTATCACTCTCTGTGTACAGTGTTCTCCTGGTTCTGCTCCTTTCACTCTGTATCAATTCCTGGAGGTTGTTCCAGTTCCCATGGAATTCCTCTAGTTCATTATTCCTCTGAGCACAATAGTATTCCATCCCCAACAGATACCACAATGTGTTCAGCCATTCCCCAATTGAAGGGCATCCCCATACTTTCCAATTTTTTTGCCACCACAAAGAGTGCAGCTATGAATATTCTTGTACAAGTCTTTTTCCTTATTATCTCTTTGGGGTACAAGCCCAGCAGTGCTATGGCTGGATCAAAGGGCAGACAGTCTTTTATCGCCCTTTGGGCATAGTTCCAAATTGCCCTCCAGAATGGTTCAAAAGTTCTCTTACTCCACTATCTTGGCTCCTTTTCCCTACACCAAATCTCTACAAAGAAGGAAAGTAAAAAGTTATCAACATACATTATGAACCAGCTATTCAATGGGTATTTTAATTCCTACACACACACAAGAAATACTAGACATTAAAAATGTCTAGTAAAAATTAAAAATAAAAATGTGAACAAAGCTGCTTGGGGTCTTGTCCAAAGAATTGACGGGTGGCTCAGACTGGCTCCAGTGTGAGGAAACAAGCTTTATATTATAAGAGAATATAGTAACAGAGTAGCTAGTAAAAGAAGAAGCAAGTAAGTAAGGTAAGGAAGTGTGGGAAGCAAACATGGGTAGGGGTTCTCAGCAATGCTTAGTTATTGAAGGGGACATTTGGAACTGATGTCATTTTACCCATGATTGATTCTGTTTGCCCACTGGATAGAGGGGCTGGGGAGCAAACCACAATGTAAATGGGATGCTAATAATATATTAAATATTCTGGAACACTTCTCAGTCAAGTTTTGCTCTTTTCTTTGCAGTCTCTAAGAAAGGCAGTGAGTTTGAGAGCCAGGCCTAGAGATGGGAGGTCCTAGGTTCAAATCTGGCCTCAGACACTTCCCAGCTGTGTGACCCTGGGCAAGTCACTTGACCCCCATTGCCTAGCCCTTACCACTCTTCTGCCTTGGAGCCAATACACAGTATTGACTCCAAGACGGAAGATAAGGGTTTTTAAGAAAAGAAAAAAAAAGAAAGGCAGTGAGTGTAGAAACTGAGCATTTTTTGAACCTAGCCCTGTGGGGCTGGGAAACCAAACCCCCTGTACCTCTTGTCTAGAGACCCCCCAACCAGGATGTCTTGCCCAGGTTAAGTCTAAGAGACCGATATGAGTTTTCTCATAATTGTGAATCTAAGCAACCTACACGTCTTATCTGAAAAGTGGCCCCATGATGATCAACTAGTTATTGTTTCTAGTTTCTTTTGATTGTGTACAGCTTCTTGGCAGGGTTTGTGGGACATTTCAGCCCCCGTCATGAGTACATATTTATAGAATGACTCAAAACGAAGATTCAGAAACTAAACTTATAACTCTGTTACACTCTGCTAGGATGCTGATACTTAAACCTTGGCACGACATAAAACAGTCTGCACGAGTGCTGACGAGGCATCTTATATTTCCCCTCGGCTCTACCTGCTCTCATAATCCCATTATCTTCTGGCAGATAAGACTAGGGACTTGGTCTTTTCTTCTTGGTGGTTATCTATGATGAAGAAACTCATTTTTCTTCCAGAAAGCTCTAATTAACGGGCCCAGAACCTCTGGTACACTTGGCCTAACAAGGTTGTCTCTAAATCTGGACGCATCTACCTTGAGTTACCTACTTAGGAAAGGAAGTAAAGCAGAAAAGGTAACCAGGGGCCTAGAGTCAAGCTTAACTAGTGGAATTTCCTTGCTCTGGCTTCCTTGTGAAAGTGGTTACCATGTTACTGGAGTGGAGAAGGAAGGACCAGTCCAACCTCCATTTCCCACTAAAGTTTCAGAGTTACATGATGGGTCAAAGGAAGAGAGAAACAATTAGAAATTGTCTCCCTGGGGGCAGCTGGGTAGCTCAGTGGATTGAGAGCCAGGCCTAGAGATGGGAGGTCCTAGGTTCAAATCTGGCCTCAGACACTTCCCAGCTGTGTGACCCTGGGCAAGTCACTTGACCCCCATTGCCTAGCCCTTACCACTCTTCTGCCTTGGAGCCAATACACAGTATTGACTCCAAGACGGAAGGTAAGGGTTTAAAAAAAAAAAAAAGAAATTGTCTCCCTGTTGGATAAATGTCGTACCACTGTTGTGGAGCAAGAGAGGCCACCAAATGGACAGAAATAGCCATCAAGGGAAGCAAAGGCTGCCAGACTAATCTCAGGACCCAGCTTGAAGATGATTCACCAGTGACCAGACCTCATTCCACTCATGACTCACAGCTCTTAGTCCTAGAATATAAACACAGGAGGGGACTCAATGGGCTCCCGTGGAAGAGTGGTTTTTCTAGATTGGCCTGATATGAATGAATACATGGAAAATGGACTCTAATCTAAAAGGGGTTTTTGCTTTGGAAAGAGCTATGCCTGAGAAATGAATAGAACATACAACCTCTGTTATAGGTGTCTGGCCTCACTATCCATTTCCTAATTAAATCCTACAATTGCCTTCTATTATATGCTTAAATTATGGCCTTGAATGAAGGGGAATGAGTGAAATAAACATGGTAGAAGGAAAAGGAAGAGAGACGTAGCTATGCAGGCTGAGTCAGAGACTGGGTGATCTATGCTCCTAGATGAGAGCCCAGAACACAGCAAAAGTCAGGAGTCAGGAGTGACTGACAGGTCTATTATCCTCCTTCCCCTGCTGGAAGCCATCAAAGACTATGCTCTTTGATACGGTCACATGTGGAAACTGGGGACTACAAAGCAGCCCCCAGGAAGGATGGAAACATCCACTGAAACCCCCTCCAAGTGACTTTCCTTATTAACATCCCCTTATTATTGGAATTGCTGTGATTATTATTCTTACTTATCTGTGAAATGAGGATGTTGGACCACATGCTCTCTGAGTTTCCTTCTAACTCTACTTCTCTGACGTAGGCAGTCATATTCCAACCAAGGATTATTTATTTGGTCCTAGGTGTGCTCAGCAATCTACTTGGCAACCCCTACTCTTATCCCCCAGAGCAGATCACCAGGTAACCAGCTCCTCCCCTTTTCTGAGTAGTATGCAAGCTCTTGGAGGGCAGGGATGATTTCATGTTTGTCTTTGTATCCCCAGGACCTAACACAGTGCTTGACTCATGGTTAGTGCCTGTTAAATACTTGCTAGTTTTAATTAATTTGTTCTGTTTTTGTTTTCTTATTCCTGGGCCTATTTGTGCTCTAAGCCTAGGGATTTAGGCAAGAGAGAAGCCTAGATATGTGATCTGCAGTACATATTGTAGAAGGAAGGATAAACTCTTGTTCACCTACAAACCACTTAAGCCAAGGCTTCTTAACTTTATTTGTTTTGCTGTTGTTTTGTATCATGGGCCCCTTTGGCAGTCTGGTGAAGCCTATGGACTGCTTCTCAGAAGAATGTTTCTAAATGCATAAAATAAAATACATAGAATTACAAAGAAAGTCGATTCCATTGAAATGAAGTTATCCAATTATATATGTATGTGTGTATAAATAACAGGCTCACAGACCCCAGATTAAGAACACCTGCTTTAAGGGATGGACCATAGTGGGGTTCCTGATTCCCACAAGTACAGAAGATTCTTCCATTGCAGCCTACCCTGACTTCTAGGCTGACACTAGATCTGACCCAAGGACTCTTTTCTGCCCACGCCAGGACATCGTCCTACCCTTCACTCCTCAGAGATCCTCTCCCCTATCACAAGGCTTCAAGGGGCTTGGACTCTTGCCATTCCCTCTCCCTGGCAAAGGCATCTGCTGCATGACTTTGATTTTGCTCTTCTCCAGTCTGGTCCCCTGTTCCCTTCCTGGCATCCTCCCAGACTGCTCAGAGCAAGACTGCTCTCCCACAGGAACTGCCTAGTCATTTCTCATTAGAGATTCATGGAGCTAGATCTGGAAGAGACCTCAGGGATCATCTGGTCTAACCACCCTCCCCATTTTACAGATGAGGAAACTGAGGTGAGGAGAGACAGGAATGACCTCCCCAGGGTAATCCAGGTAGTAAGTAGTAGAACCTGGATCCAGGGTCAGGTTCTGTGACTCCAAGTTCAGAGCTCTTTCCCCTGTACCACCCTTGACCAAAGCAGGCTAATCCTGGTACCCCAGCTGGGGTAACTTCTTTGCTTCCCTTGAGACCCCAGTAAGTAGTAGAGGAAAGCAGAGGGTGATGAATCAATCAGCCCTTCTCCCTCAGGCCTCCTACTCCTCTTCTTACTTCTACTGTGATTTTCTGAATTGCTCTATTGATTAGACAGTTTGGCGTATTTCTAAAGTCTTTTATACTTCTTACCTCACGGAGCCTGACAGCTACCCTGTGAAGTGGCTAGAATGGTAATATTAGCCACATTTTGCAGATGAAGAAACTGAGGCTCAGAATAAATGATTTGTCTGTGGTCCCACTGCAAGTAAGTATCAGTGGTAGAATCTGAATCTAGATCTCTCTTGATTCCTGGTCTAGCCCACAATAGAGGTTCTTAATCTGGGATTCATGAACTTAAAAAAAATATTTTGATAATTGAATTTAAATATAATTTATTTTCTTCATGAAAAAATAAAATATTTTCACATTAAAATGTATATTTATTTTATTTATTTATGTATTTTAATGTGAAAATATTTCTATTTTATTTTTTCCAGTTACATGTAAAAACAATTTTTAATATACATTTTATAAAATTTTGAATTCTAAATTCTCTCTCTCCTTCCCTCTGTCCCTTCCCCTCCCTAAGAAGACAAGCAATTTTATGTAGGTTATACATGTGCACTCATGCAAAACACATTTTCATATTACCTGTTATAAAAGAAAATACAGGAGCAACTAAGTGACTCAGTGGCTGGGGAGTCAGGCTTAGAGACTAGAAGTCCTGAGTTCAAATGTGGTCTCCTACCCATCCTAGTTATGTGACCCTGAACAAGTCAAAATGATCCGTTTTATATCGTGTAATACTCTCGATCTCTTATTTGGTCATAAATTCTTCCCTTATCCATATATCTGGATCTATTACATGTTCCTCTTATTTGCTAATCATGTACCCATTTTGACTTTTCCTTGTTATGTGGTGTGAGATGTTGGTCTACATCTAGGTTCTGCCAAATAGTTTTCCCAGAAACTCTTGCCAAATAGTGACGTCTTATCCCCAAAGCTTGGCTGTTTGCTAATGTTTATTGTGTGCCATGGATCCACTGCTCTCTTTCTTATCCAGTAACACATTTGCCTCCCTTCACATCTTTTTTTCCCTCCTATTCCCTTAATATTCTTGATCTTTTCTTCCAGGTGAATTTTGCTTTTTTTTTTTTAGATCTATGAAATAATGAGTGGTACTAACTAAGCAAATTAATTTAGGGAGATTCATCATTTTTATTATATTATCTCAGCCTACCCATGAGCAATTACTATATCTTCAACTATTTGAAGAGTGTTTTTAGTTGTTTTCATATAGATTCTATGTTGTCTTGGCAGGTAGACTCCCAAATATTTTATATTATCTATAGTTATTTTATTTATTTATATTTTAAGCCCTAACTTTCTGTCTTAGTAACAACTCTGAGATAGAAGGGCAAGGGCTAGGTAATCAGGGTTAAGTGATTTGCCAGAGTCACACAGCTAGGCAGTATCTGAGACCAGATTTGAAACCAGGTCCTCCCAACTCCAGGCCTAGTATTTTATCCACTGAGCTGCCTAACTGTCCTCTATTTTATTTTATTTCATTTCATTTATTAAACCCTTACCTTTCATTTTAGAATCAGTACTGTGTATTTGTTTTACAGCAGAAGAGTGGTAAAGGCTAGGCAATGGGGGTTAAGTGACTTGCCCAGGGTCGCATAGCTAGGAAGTGTCTGAGGCCAGATTTGAACCCAGGACCTCCCATCTCTAGGCCTGATTCTCAATCCACTGAACCACCTAACTGCCCCCTGTCCTCTATTTTAAATGGAATTTCTTTTTCTGTCTCTTGCTGCTGGGTTTTGTTGGTAATATGTAGGAAGGTTGATGATTTACATGGGTTTATTTTATATCCTGTGATATAGTTTATTTTTTGCATTTATAAATATTATTCTGAGTATGGGACTAAAGACTTCACCAAACTCCACAGGGATTCATGATGTATTAAAAATAATAATAAAAGCTCTGCTTCTTTCCTTCCTCTTTTGGAAGTAAAATGCCTTCCTTCCTTGAGCTCTTGTATTTATTCTGCCTTCTGGAAATTACTGAAATCTGGCTTTGCTCTGAGAATGATGAATCCATCAACACCCCCACTAATGGCTAGATCTCTCCTCTCATGCCATCAGGCTCTTAGGGCTCCTTGTTCCCCATAGCCACTTTCAGTCTCCAATTATGCCACCGTCTTTCAACAACCTCTTCTCCTTGGGTGGCTCATGCCAATTAATTATCTCACTCTCTCCTAATCCTTGCCACCATGATATATTGACCTTCTGAATACACTGCTATTATCATCAATAATTCTAGCACTTGGTTTTCAGTTTTCCTCTCCACTCTCTCCCCTACGTTATCCTTAGGGAAATCATTAGGCATATTGGTGACCCTTCTAACAAACTGGAAACAAAACTCTTCAGCCTTCTTAAATCCCAGGACTAGGCTCATTTATTCCTATTGACACCGTGTCTAAAGCCTATGAAGAAATTTGTAACTGTTTTTAAAAAATTGACAAAGATCTTGTATGTACAGGATGTCCCCAAATTCTCGGCTCGATTTTGATCATTAATGGCTTAAAACTGCTGTTAGACTTTTGGGACAATGTGTGTGTGTGTGTGTGTGTGTGTGTGTGTGTGTGTGTGTCACTGTGTACACACACATGCAGGTAGGTATGTAGGTGTATGTATTCTATATATATGGATTGTGTGTGCAAGTATTATTTCTGTGTATATGGAGAAAAGCATTTTATTCTCATTAGGAATACAGACCAAAAGTAACTTTATGCATCATTCCCCATTAATCTGCTAAATGAAGTTCTAGGATAATTTGTATGAATCCAGTGCTAGCTAGGTTGAGAGAAATGGGGGGAAAGAGGTTGAAAGAATTTTCTCACCTCTACCTAAACAGCAAACATACTCAAGGTAGGAAATCTAGAAAGAAACAAAATAATTCAAAAAATGGACTTAATCTGAGGGCATTTTGCTGACTGGCTGGGTGCTAGCTTTGTATCTGATTCACCAAAGAACTGAAATAACTGTGATGCCATGGGCCAGATGCACAGAAAATGGTAGCATCTACTCCCTCGTTGGGAAGTCTACAAGTAATTGTAATCCAGCAGAGAACCAGAAGATGGCAGCCCAGCAGAGAAAACACACCCAGCAGAAACTGCTTTCTTCATCTCCTTCAAAAATCTTTGTTAAAGCAAGAGGTCATAGGCAAGGAGGTGGGGGATACTTTTAGAAATTAAGATGATGAAGAACCAAAATTTCAATAAAAATAAGATTTAAAAAAATAGCCCAGCTGATAACATCAGCAGCTCAGAGCTCAACAGAAAAATCAACCCAGCAGATGACATCAGCAGCTTTGCCGGGAAGCAGCAAAAATTAGTTTCAGTGGCAGAAAGAGGTTTTAGCTGGGATGCAGTTTAATGATCATTGGTTGTCCTAGCTACGAATGTTTATTATATTTGTCCTCTTTTCCATATCAGTTAACCACAAATTTCCTTACTGTTGGTTTCTATTCCCAACAGTACTTTGGGAATATGTGGGTGAATGTGCCCTTTTATGTATGGGTCAAACAGGAATTTTCCTTCTCTGCTTTTATTGAATGCCTCTTGATTTCAATTAATGTGTCCTTTGACTAAGTGTGAAAAAAATAGAAACATCAGTGATTCGCATGGCTTGTGGATGAGATACATCATTACTCTATGAATATCATGGGGCATATGGAGCCTTCAGCTTTGAAGAGCTCTAGATGAGTGTATATTCATTGCTCTCACATCCTGTCCATAGCCTTCATCTCTACTCACCCTCCATCATTCATGGAGACTTTGGGGACATAACATAGAGCTATAACACTCTGGAGTACTATTGTGCTATAAGAAATGATAATGGAAATGGATTTGGAAAAACCTAGAAACACTTATATGAACTGATACAAAGTAAAGTGAGCAGAACCAGGAGAATAACCTACATAATAACAGCAATATTATAAAGATACTCAACTGTGAAAGACTTAGTAACTCTGATCAATACACAACAGTTCTGAAAGACTCATGGCAAATACAATCCTCCTTCAGATAGAGAACTGACGGGTTCAAAGTGCAGACTGAAGCATTCCCCCTCTTTTTCTTGCTCTCCCTCTCCCCAAGAATATGACTAATTTGGAAAATTTTTATATAACTTCATATGTCTAATGAGTGTCATGTTTCTTGCCTTCTCAATGGGTGGAGAAGAAGAGTAAAATGAGGGAAAGAATTTGAACTTGAAATTTTCAAAAAAGAAAAGAAAAATTATGACTCAAAACTACCTCTAAGGGTCTGAATGCGGAAACTCTTCTTTTTGGTGACGATAACCTCCTATTCTATCACCTCTTTCCTTCTCAGGCTATTCTTTATTCTCATTGTAACTTCAGATCCCTAGATAGCTCCCTCTTCTCTCTTCCAGATAGTCCTATTCTAGCTTTATTTCGAGAAATAAAGAGTATTCAGAGTATTGAGCCTGTGGGCAGCCATTTCAATGGTACACAGTCCTTTACACCTGATTTGATTCTTCCTTCCTCCCCAAACTTATGCTCATCTCACTTTACTAAGCCCAAATCCTGAGTAATCTTCCTCATCCTTTCTTATAGGATTTGGCAGAATATGCAGGCTTCCTCAAGCCCAGAGCCTCTGCTAGGGGTATGGATATGACTTGTAGTCATCCAGTATTGCTCCCCAATGGCTGCGACTGTTTGAGAGTATTCTAGCACCATGATTGCTGCTGGTCACCCCCTGCCATAGATCCACGAAGCACTGTTTCTAGCTCCTGACTTTATTTGGGATCCTGTGCTTGTTCTGTTTCTTCTCCATAAGAGGAAAAGTGAACTTGGCTATCTCTCTTTTAGTTTCAGTCACTCCTCCCACCTCCTAGCCATTCCCTTTTCTCCAGTTCTCAGAGTTTTTATTATGATGTTGGCAGTGAGTCATTTCCATCATATATGACTCTTGTTCAGTCATCCCCCACTTGATGGGTTCCTACTTGGGTTCCAGTTCTTTATTACCTTAAAAAACACTGTTATAAATATGTTGGCATATATGGGGCTCATTTGGGGTTTTCTTGACAGGGATCCTGGAGTGGTTTGTCATTTTCTTCTGCTGCTCATTTTACATATGAAGAAACTGAGGCAAACGGGGTGAAGTAACTTCCCTGGGGTTACACAGCCTATAAGTGCCCAAGTTTGGATTTGAACTCAGGAAGGGGAGTCTTACCTAACCCCTTCTAGGTCCAGCACTCTATCTATTGCATCACCTAGCTGCCTTTATTGAATCAAATACAAACTCCTTACTTTGACATTCAAGGCCATTCTTGAATGTCTTTAGTTTCTATTTCCAAGTTATTTTTCATCTTTCCCCAACACATCTCTATACTATATAGGATACTCCACATCCTAAACTTTATACACCCTCTACATTCTAGTTGAAATAGGTTATTGCCCAGTTTTCTGATTTTATCCTGCCTGCTGTGAACTTTAAAAACTACTCCACCCTACTTAGACCGTACTTTAGGGGAAGATAAAGTTGTAATCTCCTGATTGAACAATGAGAACAATGAAGGTACTTAGTTCTCACCTTATAATCAAGCTAGAACTTTAAGCTAAGTCTATTTTTAGATCTAATACAAAAAGGTGTTAAGTAACTATAAAGATTAAATTAATCACAAAAAGGTCAAGTAACTCACAAAAGGTGGACTTAAAGAAGTGTTAAGTAACTCTAAAGATATAATCAAATCAAAGAAGGTAAGAACTAAAAGTATGGACAGTTTTGGAGAAAAAGCCTTTAATGTGATTTGGTAGATGTGAAAATTTAGAGGAGGAGACACAAGGATGAAAGGTCTATGTATTTGAGATTTTTCATCTTTCAAGGACACTCTCTCTCTTTCCCTGATTGGCAGTGGAGAGTTAGTTGAGAGCTGCATGCTGAGCCTTTCAGCATCTTAGCATGGCTACAAGCTATTGTCCGGTTCAGTGGTGAGTTTCTGGTTGAATTTTCCTCCTTTACTTTCCAACTTTTTCCTCTAAGAAGCCTCTAATCTTCTTCAGAGACTTGTGGCAGGGATTTTAAAACTCCCCCTGGCACAGGCCAGGCAAGAGACTCCTACATCCTCTTTCCTCCTTTTCCTTAAATTCCTTCCCTCTATGTTAATTAAATTACCACAAATTTCCAGACTGACTTGGGAATTTTATTTGGCAACCATTTAAATCTAGATTTAAAGTCACAACCCTAAAATTATCTGACACTGCCCACACCTTTGTGCATTTGTTTACATTCGCATCTCTGTAATGGCTCTGGCCCCCTCTATATCTCTGTCTGTTATTCTTCCCTTCCTTCAAGTTTCAGCTCATGATGCAACTCCTTCCAGAGGATTTTCCTTATTGTTCCAGTTAGAGACATCTCCTTTTCCAAGCTCTCCTGCTCCCCTGTCTATGGGATCTTTCCTTTGGACTTTCTCATGATTGCTTATGTTATCGTTATTTACCAACATCACAGCTTCCTTCTTGGTTGTAAGTTCCTCAATGTCAAGGGCTGTGAGAGCAAAACCCCCTGGCCCCTTATATGAGGATTAAATTTTAAAGTTAGTATAAATATTAAGGTTTTGAATTAAGTAAACAACTCCTTTTTGCACAGGCCTTAGTGTCAGTCCCACCCATCAAAGTTGATATATCATTCACTCTAACTCACGATCCAGGATGCCGGATTTAGGCCGGGCTCAGAACCAGGTACTATCCATCAAGTGACTCAAGTCGTGGTCAAAAGATTTCTTTTACTAAATAAGAGACGCTTCCTAATTGACCTGACCAATGGAAAAATAAGGGGTGCTTCCTAGTTGACTTCACCAATGGGCATTGCTTCTGGGTATCTCTATTGTTAAAAGGACATAATTATTTTGTACTATTTTTGTACTGATATAAAAGTTGTCTAATTCTTTGGAGTATAAAAGAAGGTCTCTTAATGCCTGGAGTCCTTCTGGTCTTGATCAGAGGTCCGGCTTTGTTGTGGGACCACCCCGCCCCCAATAAACCTATTTTTCTTTATGACTTGGAGACTATTGATCATTTGTGTACCTGTGTTTAGAAGAATTACACAACAGGGCTGTGCCCTTTTTTGTATTTATAAGGCCTTATGTACTGGTGGATGTTTGACCCCAAGGAGGCCAATGATAAGGAAAGGCCCCGTTTATTCCAACATATTTATAACAGCCTTTTTTAAGGTAACAAAGAACTGGAACCTGAGTAGGAACCCACTGAGTGGGGGATGACTAAACAAATTTCCTTATAATGTAATTCAAAGCAAACCCAATAGAAATATTTCTCTGCTAGAAGAAATGCTGAATGTGATAAATTCAGAGAATTATGGGAAGATTTATAGGAACAGATGCAGAATGAAATGAGCAGAAACTGAAAAATTGTGCACACCATGTTTACAGCTCCCTCATCTCCCAGCCAGTCACCTCCATTCTTTCTTTTTTTTTTTAAACCCTCACCTTCCGTCTTGGAGTCAATACTGTGTATTGGCTCCAAGGCAGAAGAGTGGTAAGGGCTAGGCAATGGGGGTTAAGTGAGTTGCCCAAGGTCACACAGCTAGGAAGTGGCTGAGGCCAGATTTGAACCTATGACCTCCTGTCTCTAGGACTGGCTCTTAATCCACTGAGCTACCCAGCTGCCCCCCAATCACCTCCATTCTATACAATGACAGGCCTCAAGTTTGTGAGTGAGTTAGAGGGATGTTTAACCCAAGCATGTGAAGAATTCCTCAACAGAATGGGCAGATAAGAACAATTTATTCCAACAGCCAGGAAGGTAGTTGAAGTGGGCACTGTTGAGCGCTTAGATGCTGTTAGATAGCAAAGATGCCAAGGTTATCCATTGCATCTATAAGACTTCAATTAATATCAATAACTCCAAGTATATATTTTATAAGATTTATGAGTAATCACTTGAAGTAGAAGAAATAAAAAATAGAAGCACAAAGCTCAAGTACGACCACGTGAATAAACTTTCCTGCTAAGCTCTCCCCGCCAACCTCCACAGCCGTAGAGAGATGAGGGGCGCGGTTACATCAAAATATGCCTTCCCTACGTTAGCACATAAAGTGCGAAGGAAAATGGGAAGCTGGGAAAGAGAGTTCTGGGGAGAAAATTCTAATTACGCACATCTCCATGCCAGTCATCCTGACTTTTGTCCAGCCACTGGTCCTTGATGATTCTGATGACTGTGTGCAACTCTGTCTCACTTAAATCCAATTCACGAGCAAGCCATTGCTTGTGATGTCATTGGTCCGGTTGGAAAAGGAAGGACAGAGAGCAGTTAGGTCAACTCAATGGTTTGAGTGCCAGGTTTAGAGATGGGAAGTCCTGGGTTCAAATTTGACCTCAGACACTGCTTAGCTGTGTGACCCTGGTCAAGCCACTTAATCCCCATTGCCCAGCCCTTACCACTCTTCTGCCTTGGAGCCAATATGCTATTGATTATAAGACAGAAGTGAAGGGTTTAAAAATAAAAAGGAAGGAAGAACCAACCACACCACCACAATATAAATGGAGAGAACATTAATGAGAAAAGAAACAAACTGAAGGTCATGAAATTATAATGAGTAAGCTCTCCCAAAGGAGAGATATGAGAGGGGTCAGCCCTCCCTCCTTTATTTACTGAGGTGTAGAACAGGAATAGAAATCTGTATTTATTTGCTGTGTTGATTAGTTTTGCTGAACTGGATTTTTTCCTGCTTTTCTTATCCTTTGGTATAAGGAATGGTTCTCTGAAGGGAGTGACATATTGGAAATGGAGGTGATGGCAAAAGAAAAGACGGCACTCAGATCTGAAAAATCTTTTGTTAGAATTGAAGGGCATATTTACTAAGTTCCTTCTAGATGGCCGGCTTTATGAAGCACATGGTAGGAGTAAAACGAGAAGTGTGTTCAATATCATTCCCTGCTCTTCTCTAGTCCATAGGTACATAGTCGTAGAACCCAAAGGGACCTTAGAAGCCATCAAGTCAAACCTCTTTACAGGCATGAAGGGGTTATAACTTATCCAAATCACACAGGTAGTAAGAACTGGGAGGTGGTAAGGAAGTACTACTAGCAGGTTGTAAGGTAGGATTTGAACTCATGTCCCCTGACTCTAAAGCCACAACATGTCATGGATTTTTTTTTGTGTCTTAGAATCGATACTGTATATTGATTCCAGGGCAAAAGAGTAGTAAGGGTTAGCAAAAGGGGTTAAGTGACTTGCTCAGAGTCTCACAGCGAGGACGTGTCTGAGGTCAAATTTGAACCCAGTACCTCCCCTCTTCAAGGCTGGCTCTCAATCCACTGAACCACCTAGCTGCCCCCTTATCACAGCTTCTTGCTTCATACCACTTTGTCCTGGAATAATGGAGACCTTCATGGAATTGTAGCATGGCGGAGCTGGAAGGGACGTTGGCGGTCCAGCCTCGGCTCAGGTCCAAACCCCCCATTTTGGGCGGTCACCAAGACCCAGAGGAGTTGGCGGACTCCCTCAAGGTCACTAAGGTAGGAAGTAGCAATACTAGGATTCCCACCCAGGTCTCCGAACGCCACGTCCCCTGCGCAGTCATTGCCCAGCAGCTTTCCTCCCTCCTGGGGGCTGCAGAGGTTCAAGGCCAAGGCCACGGTCATTCTCGGAGCCCCGAGAGACGGGCGCTCCCCATTCTGGGGAGAAGGGAGGGAACTGGAAGACGGATGCAACTCGGGATCCCGTTGCCATGGTTATGGTGGGGCCCCGCCTCCTTTCCTCTCCCCCAAGGAGGGAGGGGCAGTCTCGGGCCAGCCAGGAAGGGCCCCGTCAGCCCAGCGGAGACTGCGGGTCCCAAGTGGAGGGGGCACTTCCCTTTCCACCCCAGTGGGCTGCTGTCCTAGCTTAGCTCCTGGAGAGACGCAGAGGGCCGGATAATGAGCTTGCCAGCCGGAGAGCCAATCAGAGCCTGGCAGGGAAGGCGGCCCGGCAGCCTGGCAGCCACTCAGACCCTGGCTGGGCTCTCCGTCTGGCCTGGGACTGGGCAAAGTGTCTGCCAATCAGGGAGGGCGCCAGCTGGGGCGCTGGGCCAATGGGAAGGGGAGGCTCAGCTGGCCCTGGGGCAGGCTGGAGGGAGGAGAGGCAGTCTGGTCCTGCCTTAGTCCTGGTCCTACGCTGGGGAGAGAGGCTGAGCTTGGGGGAGATCCTGGAGAGGGAGGGAGCAAGGGCAGGATCCCAGGGCCCCACCCTCTGGTCCTCTGGTCCCTCGCCTGGTCCCCAGCCACATCTGGCGGCCCCTCCTCCATCTCACATCTGGCTGCCTCTTCTCTCCAGGCAGTGGCCCATCTCGGAGGCACGCCCCTCCCCCGCCCCCATCATGCCCAGCTGCTCTCTGATCTAGTTCTCCCCCTAACCCCAACCCTCCCCGCTCATCCCCTCCCTCACTCCACCTTAGCCAGCCCTCCCCCTCCCCAGCCTCACCTCCCCCCCCCTCCTGCTGCTCAGAGCCAGAGGGATGGTGGTAGTCACAGGGCGGGAGCCAGCCAGCCGTCGCCCGGATGATGCCATGTCCAGCTCGGACGCTGAAGACGACTTTCAGGAGCCTGCCACCCCCACAGCCACCCAGGCTGGGCATGCCCTGCCCCTGCTGCCCCAGGAGGTAACTGGAAGGACTGGGGCTGGGGATGGGCCTGGAAGTTCCAACTCTGTCCGTGGCAGACCCCTGGGGGCATGGGGGAAAGTATGGATAGGGCCAGGAGGAGGGAGAGAAGCGGTTCTGGGCACCTTTGGAGGCAGGCTAGCTCTGGCCTGAAAGTGGCCACGGATCAGAGGGGCAGGGGGTCAGAGCAACATTCCCCACCCGATTCCCCCCAAATCAGGGGAGTGCCTCTTATTTTTCTTCCCCTAAGCCCCGGCTGTCCAGCCCCTGGGGCTGGTATTAGCACCAGGGGGAGCCCCCAAAGAGGGATTTCTACCCTTTCCCTGGGGAGAGAGGGTGTGAACAAGGACTTTGGGACCCCCGGAATCAAGTGATTCCGAGTTTGCTCCCAACTCATCTCCATTGCCCAGATGTCCAGGGGACAGGAGAGGAGTCAGGAGAGAACCATAGCTACAAAGCTGACCAGACGGGGGTGTGTCTGAAGCCACCAGCCCAAGCTGGGGCCACCTCCCTCTCCTGTTCTCTCAGCCACCCCCCACCCTCCGTGCCGCTGTCATCTGATGGAATGTGGCTGCTTGGGTGGCGTTAATGAATGGACCACTCCATCTTTTTCCTGTTTCTACCAGAAAAGAGCTGGGAAACCTGGGAAAAGACTGGGGGAAAGCTCTCTGGGATGGCCCTCTAGGGGCAAGGGACAGCAGCAACTGGGCTGGGGGAACCTGTGCTAGCTGTGACCTATGAAAAAGGACACAGCACCCAGAGGGTCCAGGATGGGGAGGGGCTCTCTGAAAAGTAAGCGGTCAGTGTCCTCTAGACTGGGGAGCAGGACACCTGAGTTCTTTTTCCTGTTTGGTCACCGACCAGCCTCCATGACCTTAGCTAAATTCACTCTATGTCCATTCTCTATGAGCTGCCCCCCTCCCAACTTAACAATGGGGAGAAGGATGGTCACACAGAGTCTGGGCCTTTGGGGCTAAAGGAAAGGGCAGGCGCCAAGTCCCCTGAGCTGCTGGAAGAAAGGGGCCAGTGGGAACCGCAGGTGCTGTTTGTTCTTGGTGACACCAAAGGAGAATTGTAAGACTGCTCCCTGGAGACCTTCATCTGAGCTTTGGGCTGGAAGGCGTAATGGGCTCCGTCCGAATACTTGTTTATCACAGATAAGTAACCGGGCGCCCAATGCCAAGGTCTCTAAGTTTCCCTCAAACTCACACTGTGCCTCAGTTTCTTCACCAATAAAATGACCAGAGAATAAAGCAAATAGAGATCTGGGCTAGAGTCATTAGTAGAGGGAACTCCCAAATTTGGAAACTTCCCTGACCAATGCAGGTCAGCTCTTTCTAGCGTTGAGTTGTTGACAGCAGAAGGGTCCACTCAAATAGAAATGGGGCCATTCAACTGTAAATATATATATATATATGCACATATATATAAGCAAAAAGAAATAGGGCCATTAAAATATATATATATACACACATAAGCAAATAAAAATGGGGCCATTAAACTATATATATAAAAACTATATATATAAACAAAAAGAAATGGGGCCATTAAACTATATATATAAAAACTATATATATAAACAAAAAGAAATGGGGCCATTAAACTGTAAATATATATATATATGCACATATATATAAACAAATAGGAATGGGGCCACTAAACTATATATATATATGAAAACTATATATGTGTAAACAAATAAAAATGGGGCCATTAAACTATATATACAAAAACTATATATATAAACAAAAAGAAATGGGGCCATTAAACTGTAAATATATATATATGCACATATATATATATAAACAAATAGAAATGGGGCCATTAAACTATATATATATATGAAAACTATATATGTGTAAACAAATAAAAATGGGGCCATTAAACTATATATACAAAAACTATATATATAAACAAAAAGAAATGGGGCCATTAAACTGTAAATATATATATATGCACATATATATATATAAACAAATAGAAATGGGGCCATTAAACTATATATATATGTTATATATATATATACATACATATATATAAACAAAAAGAAATGGGGCCACTAAACTATATATATATATGAAAACTATATATGTAAACAAATAGAAACGGACCATCAAACTATGTCTATAAACTATGTATGGATGTCTCAGTGGCAGCCTTCTTACTGACTTTGAAAACCACGTATTAGCATTATTTATGTTATTCTAGTTTGGTTCGTATTATGACCCTATTCATTAGTTCCTATAAGCTTACACATTCATAGAACTTGCATACTGATAAATGCATGTGTTCGCCTCTATTTCTTGGTTAATATGTATTTCCCTTTATTTTATTAACTGTTTTCCAATTCCATCTTAAGCTGGTTTGGGCTGCAATGGAGAGTGGTATTGCTGTGGGGCATTTGACACTCTGGTTCAGGCTGGAGAAGTCAGTATGTGTCAAGCCAATAAGCTGCTGTCGAGGACCTACTATGCGCTGGACTCTGGGTTATGTCGAAAGGCAACGATGGCCGTGGCCCTCAAGGAGCTCACGGTCTAATGGGGGAGATGACATGCAGATCAGATAGACAGCATTAGCTGGAGATGATCCCGGAGGGAAGGCACTAACATTCAGGGGGACCCAGAAAGGTTTCTTGAAGAAGGAGGGATTTTAGCTGGACGTAAAAGGACGCTCTATACACTCTGCCACGCTGTCTTTCACTGGATATAAAAAAAGTAGAGGATGATGATGCCAAATCTATCTGCCTCACAGATCTGGGTGGAGGATCGGATGAGGTAATGTGTGTTAAAGTGCCTGGCGTAAAAGAATAATAATACAACTACATTTATATAGCGCCTACTATGCTGAACACTGTACTAAGTATTTTACACGTATCATTTCATCCTTACCACCATTCTGGGAGGGAGATACTATTATTATTCCTATTTTGCAGATGAGGAAACTGAGGCAAACAGAGGTTTTTTTTAATTGAATTGCCCAAGGTCACCCAGCAAGTAAGTGTCTGAAACTGGATTCGAATTCAAGTCTTCCTGATTTCAGAATTTATCTACTTTATCTCCCAGCTGCCTCATAGTAGGGTTTATTGATTGATTGAAAGTATGTAGAACCTTAGAGGTTTCTCCCAGCTCTAGATCTAGGATCCTTTGACCCCTCCACAGTCTGAGCATTATTATATAATTTAAGGATCTAAGATTTCATTCCTGTACTCCTCCTCGTGCCTCCATCATAGATCTCGACTCCTCTGTGATTTAAAGGGTGGTCATCGGGAATTTCTATGATGGAAAAAACCCGCTGTAGTCCCCCCAGGGAAGAGCCAGCCCCTCCAGACGAAGCCAGGCCAGTCCTAGGATGATGCCCACATAGTCTGGTCAGTGGCCCATGCTTGAAGCTTTTCCAGTCCAGGAGGACCTGCCCCAGCTTATGGTCTGCAGCTGACCTGACCTAGGAGAGCCCAGACTTCCCTCCAGACCACCATAAGGCATCTAATGAAGAACCATTATTCATTGGAGGCATCAAAGGGATGGGAGGTGACTTTGCATAGTGGATTCAGCCCAGATCCCAGGTCAGGAAAACCCAGTTCTGGCACTTGGGCCAGCTGCTTGACCTCTTAACCCAATCAGAGAATAGACTGAGCAGGACCAGAGCTTGCCAGGCAGATGAGGGTCTGCCTTAATGGAGAAAAGGCCTCGCCAGGGGCTTCCTTTACTGATGAAATCATACCTGGTCTAAATAAATAAATAACATGAATGAATGAATGAATGAATGAATGAATGAGGTGCCACTTAGAGTAGAATTACTCTAAGAGTAATTATAATATAATATATAATAATATAATATAATAATATAAAATATAATAAGAGCATTAAATTTAGAGTCAAAGTATTTGAGGTCAAATTCCGTTCTGCCATTATTACCTTTGTGGTCCTGGGAAAAATCCTTTAACTTCTCTGTGCCTCAGTCTCCTCAACTCCCCCTGAGGGGGTTGGCCCTAGTAGCCTTGAAGCCCCTCCTAGCTTTAGCTCCTCTGACCTACTTCCTATCCAGTGGCAAGAGTACTGCACCCAGATTCAAAGGATGTGAATTCAAGTCCTGACTCCTTGTGTGACCTTGGGCAATAGGCATTTATTAAGCACCTACTGTATTCCAGGCAGATGCAGCTAGTGGTGTAGTAGATAGAGTGCCAGGATTAGTCAGGAATATTCTTCTTCATTGGTTCAAATCTGGTCTCAGATACTATCTGTGTGACCCTGGGCAAGTCATTTTACCTCACTGCCCTGGGTTCCCAATCTGTTAAATGAGCTGGAGAAGGAAATGATAAACCATTCCAGTAACTTTCCCAAGAAAATCCCAAGCCAGATCACCAAGAGCTGGACATGATTGAAACCACTGAATAGCAACAATAAAGCTCTCAAGTACTTTGTTAGGGGCTGAGAATACAAGTGCCCACATGTGACTGTCCTTGCCCTCAAGGAGCTTCCATTCTCCTGAGTGACTTGGACAAGACTTTTCAGTTTCCTGTTCTATAAAATGAAGGAGATGCACTAGATGACCTGGAATGGCCCTTCCAGCTCTAACCATCCTATGACCAGATTCTTCGAAGGCCTTTAGGACCTACCAGTCAATTCCTATCCAATGAACTGGCCCCATTTTTTTCAGATTGATTTTGGTAGAACCCCCACCCAGGGAAATGCATCTGGAAAATTCAAGGGACGATGACTCAGATGATCCATTCAGGGGTTATGTGTCGTCATTTACCTGCCACACCTAAGCACACCTGTCAATTCCTTCTCCTTTTGTTGTTCAGTCATTTTCAGTCATGTCCACTCTTTGTGCCCCCATTTAGGGTTGTTTGTTTGTTTTTTGGGGGCAGACACTGGAGTGATTTGCCATTTCCTGCTCCAGCTCATTTGACAGGGGAGGAAACTGAGGCATACTGGGTGAAGTGACTCACTCACAGTCACACAGCCAGACACTGGAGTGGTTTGCCATTTCCTTCTCCAGCTCATTTGACAGGGGAGGAAACTGAGGCATACTGGGTGAAGTGACTCACTCACAGTCACACAGACACTGGAGTGGTTTGCCATTTCCTGCTCTAGCTCATTTGACAGGGGAGGAAACTGAGGCATACTGGGTGAAGTGACTCACTCACAGTCACACAGCTAGACACTGGAGTGGTTTGCCATTTCCTTCTCCAGCTCATTTGACAGGGGAGGAAACTGAGGCATACTGGGTGAAGTGACTCACAGTCACACAGACACTGGAGTGGTTTGCCATTTCCTGCTCTAGCTCATTTGACAGATGAGGAAACTGAGGCATACTGGGTGAAGTGACTCACAGTCACACAGACACTGGAGTGGTTTGCCATTTCCTGCTCTAGCTCATTTGACAGGTGAGGAAACTGAGGCATACTGGGTGAAGTGACTCACAGTCACACAGACACTGGAGTGGTTTGCCATTTCCTGCTCTAGCTCATTTGACAGATGAGGAAACTGAGGCATACTGGGTGAAGTGACTTGTCCAGGGTCACAAACCTGTCCGAGGCTAGACTTGATCTCAAGTCTCAAGCACTGTGCCACCTCGTTGTCCCTCTTCGTTTTCCAGGGAGGGTGGGCTAAGCAAGGATGGGAGGAAGAGGGGAGGGAAGCCGCAGGGCGGTCAGAGCCCTCCCCCAAAGGCGTCCAGCGATTCAGAGCTCACAGCGCCCGCCCGGGTTCTCAGTCCCGCCTTCCGGGCTATTTCAACAGTCTGATGATTGTTCCTCCAGTTCCCCGAGGTGGTCCCACTCAACATTGGAGGGATGCACTTCACCACCCGCCTGTCCACCCTGCGGCGCTACGAGGACACCATGCTGGCGGCCATGTTCAGTGGGCGTCACTACATCCCCACCGATGCCGAGGGACGCTACTTCATTGACCGCGATGGAACTCACTTCGGGTAGGTCCCTCCGTGCGCATTGGATCCCCCCAGGAGGCGCTTCCTGAGCGCAGAGCTCAGCTCTCCTCTAGTCTTGGAGCTACTCAAGAAACGCTTGACTGTCTAAGCAGAAAGATGCTGTGATCGTCACTGAATTCAAATGTGGCCTTAGACATGCCCTAGCTAGGTGACCCTGAGCAAGTCACCTCACCCTGTTTGCCTCAGTTTCCTTATCTGTCAAATGAGCTGGAGAAGGAAATGGCAAACTCCTCCTATATCTTTGCCAAGAAAACTCCAAATGGGGTCATAAAGAGTCAGACACGACTGAAACCACTGAACAAAGATGAGGAGGTTCTGTTCCAGCTCTAAGATCCTAGTTATACCGAACATATCTCTAGCTCTAGCTGAAGCAACATCGACTCCTGGAGGACTCACATTCACACACACGCACACACACACACGGCAGCTGGGTAGCTCAGTGGATGGAGAGCCAGAACTAGAGATGGCAGGTCCTGGGTTCAAATCTGGCCTCAGACCCTTCCCAGCTGGGTGACCCTGGGCAAGTCACTTGACCCCCATGGCCTAGCCCTTACTGCTCTTCTGCCTTAGAACCAGTACCCAATACACAGAATTGGTTCTAAGGCAGAAGGTAAGGGTTTAAAAAACAAAATGAAACAATTTTGGACAGTTTAAACAACCAAACCTTGTTTCTGTTGATATCTTTTCTTTTTCTGTACCTTCATTTTTTGAATTTATCTCTTCTTCCCAGGCCTACTTAGTGAGTTGTCCCTGTGACTAAGATTAAAAAAGAAAGAGGGGAAAAGAGTTCAGCAAAACCAAACAATGGATTGGTCTTATCAGGCTTGTATATTCAGTAGGCCACAGTCTAAGCTTTTAACCTCTGCAAAGAGGAGAGGGAGTACCACTGGGAGAGATGACTGTGTACTGGTCATTTCTTTTTAGAGCTTTAACAAAATAAAAGGTGCTTCTCTGCAAGATGTGATCTTACCTTGTTTCCTTCCTCCTTAAGAAAATTAAGAAACCCAAACTTTGGACCTTTTCTAACTGGAGTCAAAACATTTGTGATGTGGGGGCAGCTGGGTGGCTCAATGGATTGAGAGCCAGGCCTAGAGATGGGAAGTCCTGGGTTCAAATCTGGCCTCAGACACTTTCTAGCTGGGTGACCCTGGGCAAGTCACTTAACCCCCATTGCCTAGCCCTTACCACTCTTCTGCCTTAGCAGGATGGAAGATGGAAGGTAAGGATTAAAAGAAAAAGATTTGTGATGTAATAATGACCCCTTTTCCCCCTGGCCTGACTTCTTTGTCCGGGACGGCAGCCAGGAAAGTGAGACTGTGAGATGGATTTCTCTAGGCTGGTTCTGAAGGTAGGAAGAGGCTGAAATCACCTCCCGCTCCCACGGTCTAACCAAATCAGGCCATCTCCAAATCCCTACCATAGAAAACTGGAAGTCATCCGTTGTGGGCCGCCCACCCCGCCCCCTCCGAGCAGGACTTCCTCATTCCCAGGCCAGACGAGGGGCCAATTTCCACTTTCACAGAGGGGGCACGTGGCCAGCTCATTTGCTTTGTAGTGTCTTAGTCTCCCCAGTGGGTCGTCAGCTGCCTCTGGCTCTGAGAAAACAACATGTCATGTCACTCGTTGGAGCTATAAAAAGACTTGTTTGTGGCTCTTTGGGGGAGGAAAGTGCTGGGCCTCAGCTGGCATCCCACACGGACCTTGGATCCCTGGGTGGGGCTGGGCTGACCCAAGGAGGGGCTCGGGGGGGTGGTGGAGAAGCTTCTTTTTTAGATTTTTTTTCCTGAGAGGGTTCCTGGACTCTGGCTTGTCCTGGAGGACGTTGCCAAAGAATGAGGGAAGCCGGGTGGTAGAATCAACATGGCAGCCCTCTCTGGCTCTCACCTCCTGCTGGGCTCACTCCCAAGCCTTGGTCTCTGGGGTTGTTCCAGATTCAAACACATCCCCAGGGGACATGGATGGGAGGTTTCCTTCCTTCCCCAGGTAGGGGAGGTTCCTGAACTGTGGTCAGGGAGAAGTAGACACAAGCACGCTGGAGGGCGTCAGAGATGGCAGAAGACCTGGAGATAGCGATCACGCCTTGTAAGCGTCAGCCGAAAGAGTGGGTATATTGTCAGGAGAAGCCGCCATTCTGAGGACAAGCACTTATTCAATGCCTTCTGTATGCCAAGTGCTTTACCAGGTGCTGGGGCTACAGAGATGAAGGTGAGGATGGCCCTCCCCTCAAGGAGATCACATTCCAATGGGTGCAGGCGGCCGAGTAGAAGGGTATCCTGGACAAAAGGAAAGAGAACATGGAGTGGGGAAGGCCCCAGCAGCTGGTGGAGAAGGAGAGGCTTCCATGTAGACCAGGGTGCTTTAGCTCCATCTCCAAGCAAGAGAGATTCTCTGAGGCACAGGTGAAGTGGAAGTGTGTTTTGGGAAAGGGAGAGAGGAGGAGGACTGGGGAGGGGAGGAGTGAATGGGTCCTAGCATCCTAGGCTTACTTAGAGCTGGAAGGAACCTTGTAGGCCATCAGTCAGAGATTATGAGACTTGTCAGGAGTCACAAAGCCTGCCCTCCATTCCTCTCTTCTCTACCTCCCTTCCTTTCTTGTTTCTGTCCTCTCTCTTTCTCTACCTCCTTCCCTGCCTCCTTTTTTCTCCTTCCTTGCTTCCTTCCTTCCTCCTCTCTTCTCTACCTCCCTTCCTTTCTTCTTTCCTTCCTCCCTCTTTCTCTCCCTCCTTTCTTTTCTCCTTCCTTCCTTCCTTCTTTCCTTTCTTTCTTTCTTTCTTTCTTTCTTTCTTTCTTCCTTCCTTCCTTTCTTTCTTCCTTCCTTCCTTCCTTCCTTTCTTTTCCTTCCTTTCTTCCTTTCTTTCTTTCTTCCTTCCTTCCTTCCTTCCTTCCTTCCTTCCTTCCTTCCTTCCTTCCTTCCTTTCTTTCTTCCTTCCTTCCTTCCTTTCTTTTCCTTCCTTTCTTCCTTTCTTTCTTTCTTCCTTCCTTCCTTCCTTCCTTTCTTTTCCTTCCTTCC